>NC_084972.1:16050794-16350794 GCF_963691925.1 Scomber scombrus
TCATCCCCAGTCACTGTGCATTAACCTCAGTCTCTCCCCCGCTCCCTCCAAACGCTCGTCGAGTCTCTCAAGCTGTCAGTCTCCGCTGCACCTCTGTGTCTGCTTCCTTTTTGTGCTGTTTGCAACTGGAATGGCAACTACTGTGCAAACTCCGTCAGCAGCCAAACACAGCATGGACACACAGAAAGGGAGACCAGAACAAATATCTAGCATCATATAAGGGGAAGATATTGTGAGGGTACCTGGGGCATGTTTAGGGTGCCATCAGTGTGAAGAACGAGGAAGACAATATAGTGAGACAAGGACACACATGAGAGAGGGAAAAACACCAATAGTAAAACAGCAGAGAAAGGGTGACAGAGAGAAGGAGAGAACAGAATCGACAGCAGCATTATCACTGCCTCCCGATTCAAACACCCCAAGAAAATGCTCAGCACCGACTGCTCTCATTGGCCGAGCTTCCAGCCAATCGTGGCTCAGGAATGCAAGGTGCCTTTAGGTTATACCCAACCCCAAAATATGAGAGAGAGGGGGAGAGAGAGAGAGAGAGAGAGAGAGAGAGAGAGACAGAGAGAGAGAGAGAGGCATACCGTGGTGCAGAGGTTCCTCCAGTGAGGCAAAGCTCCATCTCAACTGTATTCTCTGGTTTTCCTCCTGCTGGAGCGAATACATAACAGTGAATAAATTACAGGCTCTCTTGCAGTGTAGATTGAGTGCATGTTGTGTTGCAGTCAGGACTGCTGTGCTTCTCCTCCGGCAACAACTGGCTGAACCAGAGCTGTGTGTCGAGATCTGAAGGAGAAGCGTCTCATGTGGACAAGGGGGGACGGAGCAGGAGAGGACATACAACGTAGGGGACGCAGAGTGAGGTTGCAGTGTCGGATGCTTTATCCACATTTAGTTTTGAGAAATCTGACCACTTAAAGTCTGAGAAACCTAAGGCGCTGATCAAAGAAGAGAAGAGACGAGCAAGACGATATTGTGGGAAAACAGAAGTTGACAGTGGAAGGATACAGGATGATCTTGGGTAAGACAGAATCAGAAAGTCTTTTCTCTCATTGATCTGACCGAATTGTTTGTTTTTTTAACTGCAATTATTACATTACCATTAGGTTAATAAGTTAATCATTAATCTCTGGCACAAACTTTTGGTGCATGTGTTCATGTCTTTGTCTTAGATGCATCTTTGATGATACTTTGTCATGTAATCATGATTAGGGTCTGTCACACACCAGTGCACAATTAAAGGGTTAAAGTCTTTGGAAAGTCTTGTGGCTAAAGTGAATAACGTTATTTGTTGTTCCTGTTAATGTGACCTTATTGGTAGAACTTTAGTCTCCTTTAATTGCGTGTTAACGAATCCTGCCCAATCATTTATATAAGGCCTTCTCAGTCAGTCCCATTCATGGAAAGAAAGAGAAGACAGCCTAGAGTATCACTGCCTAGAGTATCACACACGCACACAGTTTGTTAAAACTGAGACCTCCACTCAACTTAACACCCTGAAAACTTTTCACATTCTACAGTATTATTCATTCAATTTAGGAAACATGCAAAAATTCTATGCTAACGTTTAACTTCATAGCATTATATGATCCCATAAACCTTTCTACATTTGCCATTGACCGACTGTGTCGTTCATCAATACGATCCGCTGCCTTGCCAACAAGCTTCATCATGAAGCACCATCAGGAAATCAGACACCGTCGTCCATTTGTTCAGAAAGGTCTTTACGGGCCCGTCTACTTCCCTGCAGCCTGTCATTCTGTAATTATTCTTGCAGGGCTCCGACATATAGTATCTACTCTAGTTTTTGTCTTTTGATTCATTGGATCATTTACAAAACGACATTAAAGAAAGTCCAAAAAGACAAGAGGCCAAGAAGCCATAAAGATAAGACGAAGAAAAAAAATCAAATTGAGTGCACTTTATTAGTTTTAATATACTAATTACGTTTTTATTACATCTGTATAAAGCATTTAGTGCTTAATGTTACAGAATATTACAGAAGTATTTCAGTGTGTTTGCGGTCAAATCAAATACATAACCACACTGTTGCAGAATCAATCTGATGTGAGTCCTTTGTTTTTTATTTTGGATTTTTATCAAAAAAATAAAAGGGATTCTTTAGATAAACTTTTTTTCATTATTATAAATGTGTCGCAGTCATTTTAACTTGACAGTTAAAAATGTTGCTTTCATGTTTTCTGCTTCAACATTTTATCTTTCCAGTTTATCATTTCGAATACTTACTTCTGTTCCTCTATTTGGTTAACTACAGTGACCTTGTTCCATATGCGTGTTTGTTGACTAAATATTTGGCTACTTAATTTTTGTTTGCTTGCTCTTACTGCTGTTCGAGTCTTCCTGTGATCTGAGTGGGAGCTTGAGCTTATGGTAATCCCTCTCCGGAGCAGAAGCTTTAACTCTGTGTGTATCAGACACTAAACACACTGACACATGATCACAACAACATGAGTTGACAGGGTTTTATATTCTGTATTAGTTTCCCTTCACCTAGACAGAGATTTAGGCTCAGACATAAAAATAGTGTCCATGAGAGGTGACAACAGTGACAGCGATGACGAGTAAAGACAGAGGGACAAACACAGTTAATCTCCTCTCATCTCCTTCTGTCCATCCGTGACAAAATATCTTCTCTCTGCCTCTCCATCAAGCCACCACCATCATCATTTATTTCACTTAATGTGAGAGAAAATTCAAACACATCGACACAATCTGCAATGGAGTATGAAAGAAATATGCAAAAGCTGTCTCATCTCCCCCTTGGTGTGGAGCAGTGTGGAACGCACTTTAGTAACTTTGTGTGATTTTTGTGATGAATATTTCAGATCCACAGATTTGAGGTCTTTATTTATTCAAAAATGGGCCATGGCTTCTTCCTGTCTGACGCAAAGACCTCACTCATCACTATAAACAAAGTTCAGCCTGCATCAGTGAAGCTATCAGTATGAAGCAATCCATAAACATATATATGAGTGTGTGTGTGTATGTATGTATGTATACAGAGCACAGAAACACACAACAAAATCTCCTCACTCATCAACGTCCTTCAAAAGAATCACAGGTGCATGTTGTCCCTGATAAGCAACATGACCTTTAAATCGAGGCAATGCAGTGAGGGATGAAAAGTACTGACATTTAAATCTTGTCTGTCACTCCGTATGTTTGCCAAAGTGACATACATTTCATACATCTGTGAGGCCTGAAACTCTCATAACGCACGTAACAAAACAAGCCCTGGCAAACAGAGGAGAGATGGTCCAGAAACCCATTGACTGTTCATAAATATGGACGACGCGTCTACACTTCCTACCACTATGCAAAGATGAAGCCAAAATATCTCCTCTCTGGGAACTGCCATCTTGTTTGTGTGATGTCATTTGGACCCAGACTCTGCGCAGTAGAGTTGGGCAGCCGGATGACGCCCCTTAGCCGACCTCAACCCACCACCTAAAGGGGGTTTGAGAGAGGCTGTCAAAGTTGTTGATCATGACGTCACATCCCCTTTTTATATCATCAAATAATAATTAAAAAGAACTTGTTAGAAAAATGACAACTTGGACAAGCATTAGTGTGATAAGAACAGACTAAAATGACAGAAACCGACTTTGGGAAAAATGTATTTGACAAGTACGTCATTTTTTTTGTTTGGCTCATGTTCCCATCTGCTAACATTTAGGGGGCAGGACTTATACCATACTGACAGCATGGGGCGATGGAGATATTTTGGCTTCACACTTTGGGAGCTGTCGTATCAAGCTGACATCCATATTTATATACAGTCAACGGATAAACTTCAACATTTGTAGTTTGTTGCAACACTAGTGAGGACCTCTACTGGCCGTTGAGAATGAAACAGAAATATTGTGATTTCGTTATTAGCGACTGAAAACTCACTGGCTGTCAACTAAAGTTTTACAAACATTGTGAACACACTTTTGCAGCTCATTCATGATCACTGATGTGGTAATAGATACTTTGTGACTGTTAAATATTTTTTTAATTACAGCAGGCAGCACACCGTCACATCTTTTGTATGTACATTTCCTGAACAGTGAACACCATTATTACCAGAAGTAAAACAGTAGCATTCCTTCCTCAGCTTTACAGACTTTGGACAAGTGAAAAACAACTGAAAATACTTTTGTGATATGCTTATGAGAGAGAGACAAAGTCAACAAGTGAAATCCATCATTGAATCAAAACTTCAATTGCCAATAAATATCTGCATTTACATATATCCATAGGTGAATTTCCTGTTTCAGAAACGCAAGTTGCTTTCACAAAAATAGACCTGCCACTTAAAGAGGCTCCGGGCTTTTACCCTGTTAACAGTGACTGCAACTGCAATCTATTCCTCACATTAACCAAGTTGTTCTTTTAACTATGACAGTTTCCTAAACTTTACCAAGTAGATTTTCCAACCTAAATAAACCTGTCCATTGCTGGTCACGTTTACCATTTTTATAACAGTTATAAACAATGGTCTTGCTGCTGGTCTTGTCAACAGAGGCATCAGATCGATAACAAAATAAAGTTAACATGTTGTTTTGGAAGGCAATGATATATTTATATTTGTTGTTGGAGGATTTGTCAGCTATATATATATAAAATTAGAGGGCCTTGGAACCAAGAGCACAAAACATGTACGCCTGTCATTTACTGGTTTCAAGGATACCAAATAAGGAAAGAGGGCGCATAGGCTGAGCATAAAGTGTCTTTGTTATTTACTGTTATGTTGTTTATTTTCCTGAAGTTATGAAGACCACAGTTGAGCCTGTCTCACCCTGCATAACCCCTGCGTGTTGCTTGAAGATCTCGCTATAACTCAACCTTAACTCCAAAAATATAGCCTATAATTTCTGCTTCTGCTAAAAACAACATCCTGTATGCATTTAAGCTGCATACAGCCACTTGTTCTATTTTTTCTGTTTATTGAATATCAAGCAATAATTGCCTTTGTGTGTTTTCTATTGTATAAAAGGAAGATGCACCTGGCTGCTGCACATCCGATTCCATTGTTATGTATGTGTGTTCACCCTTTTACATGTGTGCTTTTGTGTGTTTGCGTGCTTGCTTGTGTACTTTATAGGCTCAGGTTTCTGTGGGTCCGTATCTGTGGTAGTGTGTTCTTCCAGCTCCCAGCAGGTGTGTAAATGGTTCGACAAACAGAATAATAATTTGAGGCAGGCCTGCTGGTCATGTTGACATGGTGGATCTCTTAATGGCCCTCACTTAGCTGTGCGTGGTTTCATGGTGTAATGTTCTCTGTTTGCCTCAAACTGTGCAACATCACGACCGCAGTGTAATGAAAGAGAAAGTTGGCAGACAGGTTCAGGATGTTCCAGCACCTCCCTGAAGAGCTAAAGCCTAAGAGGAGCTATGGAAGAGGCAGATGTTCACAAGCCTCTTGATGAAACGAGATCTCAGTATCCAGCATATGAACATAGACATATCTGCACAGATTTTATCAATAAGACTGTTTCATTCTGTAAATATACTGTTGAAATCCAATCTATCACCCTTTCTGTGCCTTAAAGGTACCCTGTAGTACCTTACCTGGTGTTTTACAAGCAGGTTCCCGTTTTGCTTGTATCTAAACACGCATGTGGATCCAAGCAGGTACACATTCCTGTTTCGTGCTGATCAACAACTAGTGGCATTAAAAGAAACAAAAAATCTGCACGCTAGCCAACGTGAATGTAAACAATGCATAATTCAAATAATTTTGATAAAAGTAATATGATGAAGGAAACACGTTCTAAATCTTTGTCAGACCTCAAAGGACGTCCAAAGAACACTGAAGGTAAACATAACTCAGGCGATTTATAGGAAACACAAGCATAAAACACATGAAATGTAAATTCCTGTATTTGAATAACATTTTCTTCAACATGGACTGAGGCAAGAACATGTCTACTGTTTCTGTAATCTCATTGTACTGTCAAAAGCTTTCCAAAAACACACTTAACTCAAACAGAAATAACAATAACACTTGTTAACTCTGGCCTAAAGTAAAATCTCCTTTACCCATGTACATCACAGCTACTGCATCAACTAGGGCCAAAATATTTGTATAAATGTGACAGCATCTGTCTTGAGCTGACAAACTGACCCAAATAATTTAGGTAGAAAATCCACTTCCAGCTTGTCTCATATGATTCAAACACAGACTAGTGTTGCTACACAGTCACATTTGGTAAAGGTGCTGCACTCTGACTCATAATCAAACAAACTGACGGTAACACACAGTGCTGCAAATATACATCAAATACCCAACCTAATGTCTTTGGATTCTTATATATGCTTAAAACAAGACAAGACATGTGGACAACTCATGAGGAGATCAGCAAAATAACCGAAAATTTCTCATGCGCATTTGACATTTTGCATGTGACAGCCAAAGGTTCGCCCTCAGCTGTACTGACATGACTGCTTTCAACAATTTGACGTTAACTATGAGATTTTTAACAGATGTGTGTCCAGCCGCAGAGTATAACTGCATTTTTCAGTTCACAGATGGTATTTCTTCTGTACGTTAACCTGCAGGTTAGCACGGCTCTTTACCTCCTTTGGTCACCTTGGACTCACCTCAAAACACGCAGCCCCCTCCCCCCTCATCCGATGCTTTCTTTCTCTTTCCACCTCATCTCCCCTCCTCGTTCAGACCTTTCTTCCTCGCTTAGTCGACTCCATCCATTCTGCCATTATTTCTTATCAAGACCCTCTTCCCTAGTCAACTCCCGTTCTTTGCCAATCAGGGGCTGTTTGCCACTTAACGACACCTCATAATCAGACACTACGCAGAGACAGAGAGACTTTTTCATGAGAAATTATAAGCGGGGAAAAGTCCAAACAAAGCAATGTAACACCATTATTACATAATGATTTTTTGGTTTTAATGAGAGCAGTGCAAAATCTGTATGGGAAAAACAGAAGTCTTCGTCAATTACAAATACTGCATGAAATCAGCTGCAGAGGGACTGAGCTGATCTTGAGAAGACTGCATGAAAACAGCCACACACACACACACACAACATTTTCAGTGAAAGAGGACTTCTGAGAGTTCTCTGGGAGGCTGCATTTAAGTCTGGTCACTGGGGCGCAGAGCATCTATCATTAAAACAAAGTGCAGACTGAAATCAACTGTGCTCTCCTTCACCAGCACTCAGCTCTCCTTCTCCGCTGCGTCCTTTCCTCGCTGTCCAGATCTCACACAGACCATCACCACATTAATCAGCCTGTAAGTGACTTCTTTCAGAGCATCATTCATTCAGACTACAAAGGTTTGTGTGTCAATGTGTGCGTATTGTCGCCTGTCTCCCTGCCTAGGTCGAAATAGCTGCCTTTGACTTGAGGGTAAGCTGAGCTGCAGTAAATTGGATTTCATGCTCAGTCCTTCACAGTAGCAGTATGCGACACTAAGACAGAGCCATCCTCCCCTGCAACCACGACAAAGTTAGCAGCTCAGCATTCCTGCTGCAAAACTACAAGCAGTATTCATAAATCATTTTAACAAATGATGATCATCGGAATACTAACAGCGTCATCTGCCACCAAATGTTGGATCAACTTGACAGTGTCTCTTTGTCACATAACTTGGTGGAAGACAAACAAGAACACAGCGGATCCACAGTGGGGTTTTCTGGTTAACAGACCTGCTGCCGCCACAGTTGTCCCCTCTCTGCAGCAGTGACAGAGAGGGTTTTTTATTTATTTTTTTTATCAGGGGATGTTGGCTAATCTGCCGCAGAAGCTCATTTCAGAGTCATCTGAGCACAGCAGCCCATTTAGATGCAGATGTGAGGCGGCTGGCATCGTGTGCCGAGCCGGTCCTCTTGAGTGTGGAGCTGAGGGGGCCTGGAACTAAACATGACAGTGTTTCTATTTTTTTTCCTTTTTCTTTTTTTGTCAGTGGGACCCTGCAGTGCTTCTACTTCTCATCTGACTTCATTCTGTTAGACAGCATGTCAACCAACCCCCCCTCACCCAGTCTCCTGTCCCCCTTTCCTCCTGGTCCTGTCATGGAGCACAAAGATGGAGGCAGGCAGGGAATACAGAGAGGCTCCGGCATCCTCACTGACATTGACATTACCTCTGTGATCATTAAACCTAAATTGGCTAAATGAATTGCCAATTTGAGAGGCCTTAGTCACAGCACATTGGTGTGTGCATGCCTGTGTAGTGCACGTCGGGGGTTTGTGAAATATAGTGTGACGATAAGATTCTGGTTGTCTGTTTTTCTTCTTTTTTCCCCACCACCTTCTGCATCTCTTCATTTCTGTCCAACTACCTCTCTCTCACAATCTACACAAAAAATTCAATAAGCTATTACACAGGCATTGATCTTCTTCTCGCCCAAACATTTGCATTAGAAAAAAAAGGCGGTGAGATGAGGGGGCTGGGTGAGACAGCGCTGTCTGTTCATTTTAGTGGAGAGAAGGGGCAATAGACGGCGAAGCCTGGATTTATAGAGTTTGGCAGCACTTTAACACTTTAACTCTCCTCAGAATGTGTCCAATCAATGCTCTCCCTCCTGCGTGGCCGCTGTTGAAGGGTCGTGGCGTTCACTTATCTGATGTCATTGTAAATCACTCAGTGCACGGGTGCTGGGGGGGGGGGGGTCAGAGGATGCTGCTGCTCCATACTTAAGCTACTGTGGGGTGCTGCCGAATATGTCACTGAAAATGTCATGTGCCAACTGTTAATACATCACTCTATTGTGAGTGCCTGTGCTGTAAATGCAGATTTATAAGGAACAGCAGACCTTTAAATTGGTAATGTGGCGTAAAATGAGCAGTGGATTTAGCAGAAGCGTGTCAGGAATACACTAACCGAAGAGGAAACATAATGATCATATCTCTCGCCCAATCCATACAGCTTGAAACATTGTTGTCCTCGTATTTGCATTGTTAGCGGAGTGTTTAATTTTGTCTTGAGACTCTACATGCAGTAACTGGATGCAAGAAGGAATCCAGAGAACGTAATAAGGAACCTTGAATTTTAGGGCTGTTATTAAACGCTCAGTCTCATAATATAATCTTTTTTTCCTTATTGTCAACAAACCCCTTGAAAAGTCAAAAACCAACAATTAAACTGAACCCCCCTAAAAATGATCATCTGTGTGGCTTATTCCTTTGCATCATAATTTATTTTGTTGCCAAAAAACTATTTAAAAAAACACAGAAATGAGCCACACGTTCATGTTAGTGACATCTTTCTACAATACAACAATAGTTGACAGTGTTTAGTTTGACACATACACTGCCCTGGACTATTTGCTGAAAATAGTCCCCAGCGAAATTATTTAATGAAATAAAACACATACACAAAACATCAGTAAGAAAGGTGCTGGATACATAAATATGTTTAACTGTGGTACCAACTACATGTCTTCTTTTTTGTGCCTGAGGGAGAAGTAAAGAGCTTTGATAGTGTGCAGGTGCTCCTTGTAAGAAAATGTTTTATCCTGTTTTTTAAATGAAACTATTTATTTGTTACACATTCATTGGATTTGTTGACAATAAATCACAAAGCGACAAACATTTTGAACATCACAAGCCATATCCTTTAATATTTTAACATTTTTAACATGTTTTATATAAGCATTTCAGAATAGTGCCAGATTGCTTATTAATTAAAATGTATTTTTATCTTGCTGTTGCTTACGCACATTTCTTCATATCTGGTGTTGAGCGTTCACTCATTCCTACATGTTCAGATGCTGGTGTGAACTAGGGCGTCTTATTACCAAAGGTTTTTCACTCTGCACAAATCTTGCTGTAGTTGGTTAGGAGAGGTGATAATGACTGCCATGTGAGCTATGGGATTCTTGATATGACTGAAGGACATTGAAACCGTGACCTCCATTTCTGTATCTTATTACCCTCCTACCTTCTTCACTCCCTCCTTCTTGTTCAGCATATGCGAGAGCAGCCACACACAAATGACAATAGCTACAGCTGAGCTTCAGCTGCCAAAGCCTCCCAAGGACTCAAACGGTCTGAAGAGGAATGCCAGAAGGAAAGACTTTCCCCTCCATCTATTTCTGATCCTGACAGCACATTCTTTACGTCTCCCCCACCGTCAGTGAAAGGAGCCTCCTCTGCTGTTACCAAAATAGCTATTTTCTTCCCCTTGTTTTGACAAGTGACCAGTTTTTCTTTTCATATGTAACAAAATTGTTAAGAAGTCATCACAAAGCGGCGGCATTAAAGGATGACGGTTGCACATAATCTCAGGAGAAAAGATTATACAAATTCTATCTGCATAGCCAGATTGGGCCTAAAGGATCCTGCTGGTTTTACGCTAAAGAGAAGAAAAACTACCGGAAGCAGAAGTGGAATAAAGAGAAACAGAGAGAGAGGATGGGGATGAGGAGAAGGAGGAACAAAACAAGCAGAGGGACTGGTGCTGGAATGAGGAGAAGTACAGATGAGGAAAACACAGGCAGGCAGGCAGACAGAATAAGGGACCGTGAAATGGGGATAGAGAATGACGCTTGGTGAGAGAGAGACAGAGGGAGAAATTGAGAAAAAGGCGGATATCTGCAGCACCCCAGCTGCGAGGCTTAAGGAGCTTAGCCCTCCTGCCCCTCAAGTGCAGGCATCCACCGCTGCTGAGCTGCTAGTGAGAGAAAAAGTGAGCAAGAGGAGCAAAGAGGGTGGAGGTGTGGGTGGGTAGTGGGGCTCGACATGGGAACATGACGCAGAAGATCATGGTTTTGATTTAGAAGAAGGAGAAAATAACATTTATTTAAACAGTAAAGCAAAAAACACATTTTAAAATCTGTTTCTGTGCCTGTTCAGATGTGATGCTTTGATTTAAAGACAGTTCAGTGTATTGGGAAATTCGCCTTTTCTCTCTCTCGCCAATAGTTAAACGAAAAGATTAATATGCTAGTTAGCTTAACATAAAGACTGGACTGTACTGATGTGAGGTGGTATCAATCTTCATTTAACAAATATTTCATTAATTGTAGAAGGGTTTTTACTTCTTTTTTTCCATTTTATTGTATTTATAAGTTTATAAGTCATATCTTATAAAGACTAGCAGACAAACAAACAATAACCAACATACACATACAAAAAAACACACAAAGAGAACAAGTTGGGGGGCTTCAAGTCATAAAATTAAGTGTATGACTGTAGCCAGTTTTTTAAATGTGTATTAGTCTATCTACGTGTCTTCTTAAGAAAAGACACTTTAATGTACTTCACTGGTAACATTTTCTTCAGGACACCAAGCCTGACCGTGTTGAGTTGTTATTATCCAGAGCATCTATATTAGTGTAATGACTTTAGCTATTTTCAGTAATGACATGACTGTGGAAATGATTTGTATCTTGTCACTAACACACCCTGTGCAATGATTTCAGTTCGTGACTTTCGGTCTCAACATTTTCCTCTGAAAGAGCAAAAGTTGATCAGGTGTTTTATTTATGGGCTTTCATGCATTTTTTTCTCACAATTTTTAATCTCAAATTTCCCTGTTTGTATCTATCACAGGAAGTGTAAACCGACCGGGGCCGGTCCCTGCCTTCCTCAGGAGCCCGTCTGTCATCCCAGCACCCCCACTGGACATGAAGCACTTCCTCCAATTCCCCCTGGAGTCGCCTCACCCAGCTACCATCGGCCTCTTTCACAACTTCAATACGGTGAGTGCTCACAGGCAAACCTGCACACAGGCACGAGTGTGCACAAAAACAGTGTCTGGCATTTGTTATCTTCGTGTTTCGCTTAACAGAAGACAGAGTTGGTATTCAGTTGTGGTTTTGGTGTTTTACCTCCTGAGTGACGACAAATGATAAAGCAGTGAGGATTTATACATAATAATCCTAAATGATAAGGTGACAGCTGTTTACTTTTTATTCAGCAGAGTGAGTTTCAGCATAATTGAGAAAATGCCCAGGCGAGTGTTTTACTGCAATAAAATGAGTTACAGTTAATCAATTGTATGAGAGGCACAGGCTGTGTTCTCTACAGTCAGCATTTTCTGTGGCTCCTTCTCATTTCCAGATTGGGTTTCATGTGAAGGTCAGCATGGTGACAAACACAGATGCACGTGCAGCGCACGCACACACACACACACACACACACACACACACACACACACACACACACACACACACACACACATTATCATCCAGCTCATCTGCATGCACTCAGGCAAAATTATCCTTCTGCAAGTTCATGATTCATCCTACTTTACTGAGGACATTGAGTGTGGCTGCTAATGCCAGACCATGTCAATCCAAATCACTCTGTGTCTGTGCACAGTAAAATATAAGCAAGTCTACAACACTGCTGAAATCTGGAAGGCTGCAGCTCGCCGAGAGAAGCTGCACAAAGCCGGATGGACAAATTCAGCTTATCATCTTCAGAGGCAGCAACTGAGAGGACACAGAGAAGGGCAGACTGACAAAAACACTCGATCACTGTGATTCAATCACAGTTATGCTCCAGTTTAGGTAGAAATTTTTCAGGGGAATGTCCTCATATTACATCTGCCTCACCAGGTTAACAGGTAATTTCCACTTTATATTCTCAGGTGCATACTGTAGGTCTCACCTTCTTGCAATGAAACATAAGTTGTGCAGTGAGGCATTATGTGGGCAGAGCGAGAGACTTTGACTCTGTTTATTTCTAACACTCCAGAGGAAAATAATTTATTCTGTTAGGCTAAAGTTTAATGTCCATATCATTAACCTCTGCGTCAGGTTCTCAGTTCAGGAGAGAAAAAATTACTTTAAAGTTAGAATTAATTTTCATTACATTACATCACATTTTTGATACTATTTATAATATTGTTTCAGTCAGAGCCATTCAGTGTATATTTGTAATTCCATTTCTATAAAGTCATTTTCATTGTTACTGTCCACGCTTCACATGACTTAATACAAAGGATTCACAGGAAACAATGCTTGCACTGGACGTGATGTTGAAGACATTAGATCATCGTGTCGGACGACACTGTTGATTGTTGTTATCTGGCGTGATAACCAGATTGAATAACCGTGTTATCCAGTCTGACATCATGTTCATGTTTCTTTGCGGATGGGGCCGTCAAACCAATCAGTCAGCGAGTAACGAATCTCTCCGTCAAAATTATTTTCTGTCAACACAGATTGGTTAAAAGACAATTTTAGTTATTTAATTTAAGTTACTTTAAATAACTAACAACAATGTATTACTTTACTCTGGTCTCTATTACACAATTTTTGTCACCGTGACTCCATTCTTAATCTCTCCTACAAAGATCAGATGGGCATGGATGTTAAAACAGCCGTGAAAGACCAAAACACAGAATCTAAAGGTTTGGAAAAAGGCTGTCTGTCCAAGGCCCTGTTCACACCTGCCATTAACATGCATCTCCACGTGCCTCTTAAGTAATCACTTGTTTTCAGATCTCACTTCTCCATTCTAAATCTTCCATTCACAAAAGGCAATGTGTTGCTTTTAGGCTGAAATGCACTTCCTGTGCCTAATCTGCCGGAAATTAAAAGAAAAAGAAGTTTGCTAAGACATTGGCGTGCGGACAAAATCCAAACTCGGCAGCCCAAATGGAAATCAGACAGTGTGTTTCGTGTGTACTCCATCCATGACAATCCATTTTGCCCATTGTTGCCTGGTTTATTCTTGTTGTTTCGCACTTTCATATGACGCTGTTGGAGCAGGAATGAGTACGTACTTCTGCTTTTGCAGAATTTCAGAAATGTGAAATTAATGAAAAATGTGGGATAACCTAGATCCACAGAGGCTTTACACTGTGTCTACACTGAAAGTATTTCAGCTGCATTTTTCAGTGTTATTACAGCTGTCTACAGAGCCCACATGTTGGCTCGCATGTCATGCACGCATAACTTTAGTCAGTGTAGTAACGGTGTTACAGTGTATTAGAAACTGGATATGTAAGAATGGAGCAACAAATAAATATCCATAATTTATCTATGGTATACATTTCTGGTGAAAGAGAAACACAGCTGAGGCAGGAGAAAGTGAAAGATGAGACATAAAGTAGACTAATAGGTTAATGAGGTTATAACTGAAGGGACAGATGTACAGCAAGAGAGCCTGATGAGAACAGGTGGTCGAAGACGCAGAGAAAGACACATGATGTGAGACAGAAAGCCACACATAAAAGAAGGAGGGGTTCTTGTTTTTTAATTTACCTCGTTGACTAACGCACTCAGATTTATACACACATTCACAAGACACAAGCCGCCATGCCACACGCACTGAGGCAAACGTACAAATGTAAACAAAAACAAATGTGGAGGTGTTTCAGGTCTCCACGTGAAAAACACAAATAAGGAGAGAGGCAAAGTGGAGAGGCAAGAGACATGAGCTAAAAAAAAAGGAGAAAAAAAAAGAAAATCAGGCTGAAGCCTATAAATATTTCCAACAATGAATTCAAACAGGGTTGAAGTTTTCAGACCAATTATACCATTTCCCCTGGTGCTTGGAGCTTGAGAGTGTAAACAGTCTCTCATTTGGCAGTGTACGTTCACAGACAAGCAGGAGATGAGAGGCTGAGTAAAACCACAATGTACTTTTGGCGCCTTAATGAGGGCAACACCCAGCACTGCGGTTGTTGAACCCTGCCAATGGGTCAGAGAGCTCACACGAGTCCATTTGACTCGTCTAAAAATGAGGTAGTAAACATTTCATAAGAGAGGTGACGTGGCATATGTCTGAGATTGATCTGAGAATCACAAACTTGGTTAAGAAAAAATATAGTCTTTCATCCCGTTGCTTTTTTTTTAAGAGTATGTCTAAATGTATTATTTACTAAACAGTTAATTACTCTTTTCTTATTTACTTTTTCTATCTAATTTATATTAATTAGTCGTTTTAATTCACCTAATAGAATCAATTTCAATAATGGCTAAGGACAGTAATTATGCTACTGTTATGACAAAATTATATCTCTAATCATGAAAAATGACTAGGGCTAAAGCTAGCATTACATTAGCTTATTTTTAATTATTGATTAATCTGCTGATTAATTGTTTTCTTGATTAGATGATGGTCTATAAAATGTCATGTTTTGTCCCAACCAGCAGTCCACAACCAAAAATATTTAGTTTATTATCATCAAGGACTAAAACAAACTCCAGAAAATATTCAAATTTAAAAGCTCAGGCTAGACTTTTTTGACTCTGATTCTTATATCAGTCTGGTAAAAAAAAACAAAAAAAAAGTATGCAAGTATTATAGCATTATATGAATATAACCATAATATGCAATAGTGGTGTCATACAGACATTCAATAAAAGCCTTGTACACCCTGTAATGAAGAGAAGGATACCTGTTAGAAGCGTGTTAACAAAATATAAGCAGTATTGTCAATCAAAGTTAATAAAGGCCTTACAGTAGTCTTTATTTTTAAATCTAGCTCAGGAACCCGAAATATTGGTAAATTAAAGCAACCAGTTATTGAAGCTTAGTCAATACAGTGTAATGGTAATTTGAGAAAGGTTTGGATATAATGGAGTCTAAATCTCAGGAGTCCCATGGAAAGTACCAAAACTCATGGACAAAGTCATGTCATGACTGTGTAAAATCCCCAAACATGTGAAAGAAAAGGAGGGACGAGGGAAACTGGTTTATAAAGCGAAGGATGCATTTGGCAGAATTAGTGTCTGTTCGATGGACAGCCATGGTTTGCTTGTATCACACTTTAAATAATGCATTAAATCTATTATCACTTCGAACTCTGCCTGCCTCAGTGTCTTTTTGACTCCTGAAGTTCATTTGTTTTTACTTGAAAATACATTTTGGGAAGAACTCTACATTTCAATTGGCCAAACAAGGTTTTTTCTGCAACACTGGCCATATAGGAAAAAATGCTTTAAATAGCCATGATAGCAGTGTTTCCCCTATAATCATCCTGTAGCAGCACACCACAGCTGCAAAATGATGAGTGCTGTTGCTAAAATTTAACATTATCATTAATATCAATGGACTTTTGATGATTTTTGCTTGCACACTGTGAAAGTACGATAACACCCTACGTTACCATGGAAGGGTTTTGAATCTTCCTCCTTGTCCTGCATCCACCTGAGGGCTACTGTTATAAGAGTAGCATAGCTCCATTAAGGAATAGGGCATAATGTGTAAGTGTTGAGTAGAGGAAAAGGTTAGTAGCAAGTTATCAGTCTGGCAGTAAATGTACAGTGTGTCAGTTATAAACGCTGCAGCTTCTCATGACCAAGAAAAGACTGGTCTACTGAAGGGGGTCAGCCCCGGAGTTACCGACACTGCGTTAGCCTAATCTGACCAGGCTCCACCACTGTCTCCACCTGCAGTGGTCTCTCTGAGCCCACCTGTCACCAGAGCCGGGGAAAACGAAACCTCCTACTGATCAATTACACGTCAACTGTGGAGCTCCAGGCTGATCCGTATGTTTCACTGTGACAGTGTTAGACGTAACGTTACATGAAAGAAATTACTTTTTGGAGTCATGCTACTGTCGAGTGCGCTGGCTTTTGAATCTCATGCCATGCTTAGTCACATTTGACCAAACACTCCAAATCCTCAAATGTCTTAACAGTGAAGGCAAAACAAGCTTTTGCACCATATAAGTGTTGTCTTAGCAACACACTATAGGTCACACAATATTAGGCTATTTAATATGCTATTAATACATTTATTTATTTGGCATACTTCCCACTGGGCAATTTGCCTGTAAATTTGAGCATTTGTTCCTAAAAAAAGACTCAAAACAATAAATCAATAATCAAAATAGTGTTTTATATGTATTCATATATATGTAAATCCATCAATTCCATGCGCTTTCCCATTATTCCTAAACGTATATACCTAATCTTAATTTTACATACTGCATCTAATCAAAATTATATACAGTAAATGTATATATATACCCCAGGCTGTCTATATTCATTTTGGCTAGTTGTTTTAAAATTTTATATATATTTTTTTAGTTAGTCAGTTAAATGTGAAATTGAATTTTCCCTGCCACTGAATTCAGTTGTTTTTCCTGCTGAAATAACCAGTCAGTGATGTTGCATCTTTTAAAAAATAAATTTCATCTTTAAAGGTATTACACAGAAAATCTATTGTCTCACGTAACACTGTTGTATTCATACCTTGTTTCAAAATGTAGTTTTGTAACACACAAAGTACACATTTTAGGAGATAGGGAGTCTGTAATTAGGCCCTTCTAATGCCAGCATGAATTAAAGCGTTTGAACGGCACCCAAGAACTGAGGCACAGACAGCAGCACCAGCTGCTACTGAGAAAACACACACCCTCCTGTCCACATCAATCACTACTCTCACTTCAATTCACTCTTCCCCACTCTTTTTTATCTCCCAGCTTTCTCCCCCTTCAGCAACTCCCCCTGTCATTCACCTGCACTTTTTCTTTAACACGTTTCTCTCTTCTCTCTCATCCACATTCACTTGGTGAAACCTTTCGATGGACTGCGGTTAAGATAAAAAATGCCCTCTGAGTTCCTCCTGTGTTGTTGAATCTTTGATGTGACCTTTGGGCCCTCTCTCTTCAGATGGACCCGGTCCAGAAGGCTGTGATGACACACACCTTTGGGCCCCCCATGGTGAAGACAAAAAGACCGATCATCTCCTGCAACGTCTGTCAAATACGCTTCAACTCAGAGGTATGAAAGCTCGAATTGTTCAAATGCATCATTCGCTTTTATAGATGATGGCTGGGTCTGAGATCACTCTGTTTTTACTATATAATGCGCTATAGACATTCCTATTATAGACACTTCTTGTGAATCTTTCTGAAGATTGTCGTTGTGTTGCTATTGTGTAAGTATATTTAGAGCCACTAAACCAGAGTCACATTCCTTATATGCATAAAGTAAACATACTTGGCCAATACGGATAATGATTATAGAGATAAAAATGAGAATGATAAAGATGATATTTACTATTTAGTGTCCAAATTCAAGGGAGTTATTTCAGACACAGCCAATACCCTACTAATTGACTGCTTGCTAAACTCCTCACCGAATCACCAATTGTCCAATCATAGCTCTGTCACAGCAGGCCTGTCAAGCTTTGGGTATTTCCACGTGCCCAAGTGATGTACATGGGGCAGTTGTAAGAATGATTCGGGCAGATAAAGAGTGCATGAAGGGTGCATTTAGTGTATTTTTTTTATAGCCTTTCCAAAAACCAAGAACAGACTAAACTGTGTATTTATCTGCTCAAACTTGATCTGCAAATGTTAGCATGTCTGACTAACTAACTTGCTACTGCATAGTAGTAACTGAGCATTTCATTAAACTAGTTCTAAGTTTGTGGGGTTAAATGTTACATTAAAAGAACCTTGTTCGTGACAAGCACACACTGTACTATTTCCCTGCTATGAGTTCATTCCTGGATGCTATATCAGAGTTTAGGCTAATGTTAGTTGCTCTGTCCTGCACTTGATTTTATTTGGGGAAGTTAAGCTCCAATAACCCCCCACCAAACTCGTTGGTTACCCCAGACAGCATTACATTAGCCAAACTCATCAGGTAGTCCTCCGTGTTTCCCCATTAATTACCTCGACTGTGGCAGCCCTCCACGGTCTAATTTGTCCTGCCACAGTGCCATAATAAACCAAAAATATTTGTACACTTCTCATATGCTCATCCTGAAAGCCTTTTTTCTTGTAATGCTAAATATTAGAGGAAACAACTTAAAAACAAGTTGCTAAGCAACCAAACAGGGTTATGTTAGCATGAAATGACAGTTTGTAGACATTTTTCCTTAAAAAGCTAATAAAACAAGGACAAATCAACTTTACACATCTTTATTCTAGGGACTGTCAAGGCTATCCAAACATTTGTTTTTTATTAGAAAAATAAACTTCTCATGATAGAAATACAGATTTTATTGTCCCCCGTCTTGGCTCCCAAATATCAAACTTGCAGCCAGTAGCTTGGGTGTAATGTTAATAGTGATCTTATATTTGAAAAACAAGTCACAAGACTCACCGAATTATGAGGAGGAGCATCTCAAAAATCAGGTGTTTCCTCTCTTGTGCTGATCTTTAGAAGGTCATGCATGATTTTATATCGTCACATCTCAGAGTTCAGAGTTTATACACCAAAAAACAATCTCATTCCTTCTGTTAAGATAAAACACAGCTGCTCAGCTTTTAACAAGATCACCGCTGCTCTGGCCTCTCATCACTGGTTCCGAGACAGTTTTAGAGTTGATTTTAGGATTTTACTGATTACATGTGAAGCACTGCATTGGCTGGTTCCTACTGTAGTTACATAACTGAATTGCTGCAAAGCCATGAACCAAAGTGCAGCCTCAGAAGTTCAGGCAAGACTCCTCTGGCTTTTCCTAAGTCCTGGCTCAAGACTAAATGTAACTGGGCTTGATTTAAGGCCTGTTGGCTCTGTAACTCTGTCTGAAGATCTGAGGCCTGCAGGATCTGTAACATCTTTTAAATCACTTTTTAAAGCTCACGTCCTTAAAATAAAGTAGTTATAAGTAAAGTCCATATAAGTAAAGTTATGGTTATTATTAATATTAATATAATTTATATTATTATTATATCTGTCAACAGTTGCCTAGTTTTATCTGCCTCTGCATTAAATCAAGGGCCCACTATTTCAAAAAATTACTAATAATTTGAGTAATAAATCTGCAACTGTTATCATTGTAAACTGTGTTGTATGCCCAGTGAGAGCTGAAATCTTGAAAGCCACACCAACAGTAACACCGGTGGGGGGAGGGGGGCTGGTGGGCCGGGCTTGGCTGGGCTGGGCTTTGCAAAAGGTCAACTGGTTTAAGAGGGCATGTTTACAAATTCCTGTACCTTTAGATGATATTTCCTGGAGGCCGAGAACCCTGCATCTGCTCTCTAAACACATTAATTCATGACCTGGAAAGTTAGATGGCTGGACTCAAAGTTAGTTGATGATTGTCTGTACAGCTGGAGCAGGTGAGAACTTGGTTCACAGTTTCTCAGCTCCAATTTTAGCCACTCCAGAGAGGAGAGTGGGGGGAGGAAGATTGAGAAAACCCTGCTTGCTTAATATACACTGACAGTCCAATTTTTGATGTCCTTCTGCACTGTTGTATCCAAGTCTGAAAGAATGCTGCGTTAAAAAAGCTGAACAAACAGTAAAGAAAGACAGCTGGCAAATTTCAGAGTATTTGCAGGAAGCTTCCTTTTTAGTTTGTCCAGACCAGACACAGGTATGTGTACAGACATGTCATCAGGTTGAACTGTGTGACTAGATAACATATTTCAGTTTCTGGTTGCAAACCTCTGTCAACAACAAGAAAGATCTTTTAGTTCACTATGAGGTTTTAATGGAGACACGGCGGACATGAACTTTTCCTCAAAGCTATATTAACGCTTATCAAGCACATTTTCTGGATTTCAGTTTTGACAGACAGCACTGTGCCAATATGACGCAGAGGGGCTCAAATTAGAGACGCCAGAAGTGATGAAACTTTAGAGGAATGATTTGAGTGTCCTCATTAAAGAGGCATAACTGTAAACTGAAGTTGAAAAACAAATAGCTCATAATCTGGACATCCTAAACCCGGCTACCGGATGACATGATTGATGTGTTATGAGTCCAGCACTGGGCCTGTGTGTGTGTGTGGGTGTACGTATGACTTAAGTCAATTTCAGGGACACAAACCAGACTTAAAACCAGTTGATTGGGGACTACTTGTGCAACTGGGGACAAGGCAAGTTTTAGTTTTAGGCAAGTAGTGGTTATGGTTACAGTAAGTAATTAATCCAAGTCTATGTAAATACACCAAAAGTGACTTAGGCAAACGTGTGTGTGTACCAGGTATTATTCATGGTGTGAACATAAATCAATTTGCTGTCATATGTGGGGACTCGCTTCTCTTTAAGGGACAAAATTCAAGTCCCCCTTATCGTAAATCATTAAATTATAGGGTGAGGACTTGATTTAAGGTTAAGTTAGGGTTAGGGTTACAGTAAGTGTCCTGGAAATGAGTGTAATGTGTATGTGTGTGTATGTGTGTGTATGTGTGTGTGTGTGTGTGTGTGTGTGTGTGTGTGTGTTTTTGTGAGTGTGTTTTTGTGAGTGTGTGTGTGTGTGTGTGTGTGTGTGTGTGTGTGTGTGTGTGTGTGTGTGTGTCTGTGTGTGTGTGTGTGTCTGTGTAATTGTGTATGTGTATGACCACATGCATGGAGCAGAAATATTTCCCCAGTCTGAGAATTGGTTTCTTTGCAAAAAGAAACATTTCAGATTTAGATAGCCCATTTCCACATGTTGGTGGTCCAAAGAAAACAAGCATCTTATGATCCACAGTTCACAATAACTTCTACAGTTGACTCGAGTACAAGTGTAACTAAACATTTTGATTTAACATTTCAGCAGTGCCACATGTGTATCATCATCAACTGAACCGACATAATGACTTTTACGGATGGAAAAGGCCCAGTGTCGTAACCTCTAATTTAAACATGAGTAGAAATCAAACAAAAGCCTGAAATACAAGCCTGGCTTTTAATATAAATCCATTCCTTTGATAAAGTGCTAAACATTTGTACTCTAAATGCAGTGATGTGTAAAGGACATAGGCAAGGAGTCATCTGAAACTTGTGTAACACTGCCCTGTTCTCTCTGTGAGGGGCTGCTTAATTCCCCCTACATGTTCTCAGTCTACATGAGAATCATGTACAAGACTGGCGGAGGCGCTTTTATTTACAACAGTATGTTCATATTTACACATATGCATACATGAGAATATGTCTATGTGTGTGCACAAATTTGTGGACGGCTTGTGTCAAGCCCACATTATGCTGAGATGTCTAATACTGAGCCACCTGTTTTGTCCTGCCTGCTGTTTTCCTTTTGAGCCACGGTGTGCATCTGCTCTGCTGCAGCTCTACGGCACTTTCCACAGTAACCTGAGAGAGTGGGAGCTTAAAGCACGGTGGACATACTTAAATAATGAAGGAATACTCTGCTTACAGTACAGTATTTGGCTTACTCAAGCTGTCTGGGCTGAGCTGCAGTTCAAAGGCAGACAAACACTCATTATTTTTCATCAAGTCCTCCTTAGGTCATGAGCTACTCAAGTATTTTAATAATACCAACATTTTCTTTCTTGTTAATGTCAGAGGGAGGCCGAGGTTAAATAGAAATTCTCCGGCTTAAGTGTACACAAAGTGAAAGAGACAGATTTATTGATAGTGGCCATTCAGAAGCAGGTGCTTCTCACTGCTACTGCACCGTAGCCCCACATAATTGTTGTAATTATAACGTTGCAATTCATTTGAGGCCACAGAGGACATATTAGCCTGCCAGTGTTCAGCTCAGCTCTGCTGCAAGGCTGACGTCACACCCTGCTGCATTAGCCATCGTCACCACTGCAGTACCACACTGGACACCTCTCTCTCTTTTTCTCTGTTCAATACCCCTCTTCTTGTCCTTTTCGAGGCTCACCCCAAACCGTTTCATTCATTACTCTTATCTGCTTGGTGAGGTTATTTTTCTTGCCGTTTGCCTCTACAGTTTTCATGTCTGTGCTTCCCCCTCTGTGGGGTATGCTGTATCATCTGTCCCTTCTCCTTCTCTCCACCTCACCAGCTTCTTCCTACCCCCTCTTCCTGTCGCTGCTGCCTGCACCCCGTACAGTAGATTTGGCTGCTAGACCAGCTCTCTCCGCTTTCTGTGCCTTTGTCGCTTTATAGATAAAACATCAAAGTACATCCTGCTTAGAGAGAAAAGGATTTCAGGGACATTCACTTGCTCTCATTTTCTCCCTCTTAAGTCCCATCTATGCTTCCTCAGTCATCTTAATCCTTCTTTCCATAGGCTCTTTCATTGCTTCTCCAGTCCTTTCCACCTCCTATTCCGAACATCATTTATATTTCATCATTATTCACTTTTCACCTCTTAACTCCAATGATCTGATCTGATGTCTTAATCTGTTTTACATCCTATTGTCTTTGCTGCATCCTACCCCCAACCTCCAAGGCTGTCAAGCTTTCTATGTCTGTATTGATGGCAGGCCTTCATCGATTTCCTAAGACCTGACATTGAAGGTCACAAGGAGAGTGAAAGTATCAAAGCTCAAGCAGAAAGAGAAGAAACCAGGTCGCAGAAAGGGAGAGGAAAATAAGTGGACAACACAAAGTGTGGACTGCAGTGAGAAGAAGGAGCATTGAGTATTTGTCCCTCTCAAGCTTGCTGCTGTCATGTCTTTGAGGACTTGTAGGGCTTTGGGGAGCACTAGCCAGAGGTGTTGGGTTACAGAGGCAGAGCTATATATGACTTTCTGTCATCACCAATCAGGAGGAGGGTTATATGGGTAACTATCATTGGCAGTTAATTCTTGAGGCTTACAAAGGCATCCCGGACATGTCCCAGTGGTCCCCTTGCCTCATTGAAGTATCCCACCCCGCTGAGCCCCCACCATGTACCTGTCACGCGCTCCTTCAGCCTTGTTATTGACATAATGAAACCCACCTAATCCCAGCAGGTCTATGCCTGTACGTACACATGCACATACAGTCACAAACACAGTCTTGCATTACTGTCAGCGAGGAGCTTACAGGGACTATATTTGTGCCGTAACACCTCATACTTTTCTTTGATTTCATTTGATACTGACAAGCATATCTGGACTAACAGGATAACAATGATTTCCAAGCTCAGTATCTGTAGAAATTGTTTCCATATTTGATGATTCTGCACCTCCTGATCTCAATCCTCAACTTTACATGCCGGTGCAGGGGGTCATGTACCCTTTGTGTAGCGAGGTGGAAGCAAGCACGTGGAGGTCAGGGTGGTGGATAGCATGTGGAGCGACAAACTTTCATGCAAGAGACCAGTTTGTGTCCGGTCACAGACGTTTTTATTAACCATAACCACTATCTTTCCCTAGTTTTTAATTAAGTGTTTTAATTGCCTAATCCTAACTATATCGTTTATAGTTTATTTGCTCAAACTAACTCCTAATCTTAAAGGTGCCCTGTGAAGTTTCTTTTAAAGCCAAACAAAGTTCTGGGTAGATTCAGTGTTACTCACCAAACATATTGTGGATATCTTTGAGATCTAACACATGAACACATTTCAAATAAAAGCCAATTAATAAAAATGTTGTAAATCATACATTGTTTGCATCCATGATTGATAGCTTGCAGTCCTCTTTTTCTTTGCCTTCATTGGCAAATTGCTACACTTCTTTCTGTGCTGCCATGTTACTGTTGGTTTGCAGAATGTATGAAACTAGAAGCAGAAATATGTATCACGATACAAACAAAATGTGGACCCATTCCTAAAATCATTGCTCCATAGCGCTACAAGTGGTCAAATTGTGCCATAACACATCATACTATAGAAATAAAAATCAGCATGAAAACAGAATTTGTTTTTTTTTTCCAGCATTGTTAATAATAATAACAAAGTTCTTCAATAAGGTTGCATATTGAGTGCAGAAGTCAAAAAGTAAAAGTTCTCATAAATGCTTACTTAATCATAAAATGTAACTTTTATCCCATTACCTTAACCTTAATTCTGATAAACTGCAACCCAAACTCTACACCCACTCCAAGGACTCTTAAATACGATTATACAAGGACAAGCGGCCAGACACACCCTCAGCAGCTGACTGTCAACTGTCAGTGGTCTCCCACAGCCCTCCAGCCCATTTCAGATAATCCCACCACTCAATAATCATCATCAGCTCACCAGGCCAGTACGGTGATTACACGGGTAGTGAAGGAAGACGAGAATATTCTGGAGGCTAATCTTCTCTGACAGCCTCATCAGCACATCAGACCCACAAACCATCAGCTGAGCAGCCATTTGCTGTAATGCACCAAAAACACAGGGTGCCAGGATATATTTCAGAATTTGGGTAATTATTGGATTATCTTGGGGGATAAAAATCTAAACGATTGTTTAGTTTAACATGTATTAACAAGACAAATCTGAAACAATGCAAAGTCATTTAGTCAGTTATTTATGTCCTGTGACAGTATGAGTCATTGTCACCTGGGGTTAGCGTCATTGTTCAAATATATCTAATCAGTGAGAATGAGGAGCATACTTTCTCAATTTCCAAGCCCCCATTTTCACTGACAGTTGCCAAGGAATTTGAGAGGATTTAAGACAGCACCTTTCTGGTCACAAGGACGGGTTTAAAATCTTTTCACTTCTCTTGTCAGTGACAGCAAAGCAGAGTGAATATTATGCTTACTGTGTGATTGCATAAACAAGTAAATATGACACTAACTGGCTGGGAAAAAAGGCACATGGACACATTAAATGTTCTGTTGAAAAATGGAAATTGCATCAAATCCATGATTTCTTGTAAACTCTGAAATGCCTTGCTCTTCTTCCAGAGTCAGGCAGAGGCCCACTATAAGGGGAACCGCCACGCTCGGAGGGTAAAGGGGATCGAGACATCCAAGACAGCTCGTCTCCAAGATGGCGACAAGCAGCACCCTCCCCTTACTGCCTCACCCTCCCCACCAGGCCCCTCACCATCCAGCCCGGAGCCTGATCCTAATAAGCAGGGTGAGCATCACCTGTGACATATGATGTTACATACCCACTCCCAGGAATCTGTCGCAAAAATGGCACAGATGCTCAACACAGCTGCTGTGTGAAGTCACAGGACAGAACCTAACCAGTGAGGCATGTTGGTAGCCTGGCGTATAAAAGGAAGAAAGTTCAAATATGATTTTATCAACCTGCAAATCTGATCATTCATTCTCTGCATAAATTGCCCTCATGCTCCAAAGGTGATCAATGGCAATAGAAAAAAAAACTGTATGAAAAGTAATAAATTAAAAGTTCATTAGTCACTAAGCCTCATCTGGCTAACATGTCACCAGGGTGACCAGACCTGCTGTTGGGTCCAGATGGACCCAGCACACTTGTGTTCTCTATTACTGGAAAATCAGCCTCATTGGTTTCACGCTCTTATATAGTGATCCAGGTTGAAGGAGGTTTTGTATGTTTCACTTTCACAAATTATTTACTAACCTGAAAACCTTGTGCTGTTTACAGATGACACCCAATCATGTCCCAACTCTAATGAGTCACCTTTGACCCCTAGCCGCCTCCCAACACCCACATTTAGCTCAGCAGACGCAGAGTGTTCACTCTTGCCCTCTGTCAGCACACCTTTACCATCTTCTCCCGTCCCCTCCGCGACCCTCAGCACCCCCTCTGCCGACCCAGCAGTGGCTGGTCTTCCTGACACCCCGTCCCCAGCACCCAGCCCCTCTTCTGGAGAGTCAGAGGAAGAGAAAGCAAAGAAGCTTCTCTACTGCTCCCTGTGCAAAGTAGCTGTTAATTCCCTCTCACAGCTGGAGGCACATAACAAAGGTAAGTCCAACACAGCTTGTACTTGTGATACAAACAACACCATTATGCACTATTAGAGGCAATGTCAGAAAGCATGAGGCATGGCTGCTCAGAGGGAAAAGGAAAGATGCTTTACTGCCACTTAGTGGTGAAAATGGCAAGTTAAAAATGCAATCATGCAATTACCCTCCAATCTTAACTTGATGTGTCAAATTATTTTGTTCTCTGCATTTTAAGCAAAACTTTAACATTGCCTTGATTACAAACATACACTATACTTATCTTTTTTTTTTTTATTGTTCCCAGGTACCAAACACAAAACAATTCTGGAGGCTCGAAGTGGACTAGGCCCCATTAAAGCATACCCACGTTTGGGTCCTAAACCCAGCCCTGAGCAGGGAGGGGAGCTGTCCACTGACCCCAACACTCAGGAACGCACCTTCCACTGTGAGATCTGTAACGTCAGAGTCAACTCAGAGCTGCAGCTTAAACAGGTAAGAAAACGGCCAAGAAGGACGTTGAGTGAATTCATTTCCAAGTAATCTCAATATTTAACATGTGTCCTGTCTCATTTTGTGTTGCAGCATATATCAAGCCGGAGGCATCGGGATGGAGTTGCAGGGAAACCCAATCCTCTTCTCAGTCGACACAAGAAGCGCACAGACTTTATGGTAAAGACTCTTTGTCTTTGTCTCAAAATATTCTCTTTACTATCTCATTACGTTGTGCAACAGTTTAAGTTTGCAGCTGTTTCTTATTACTTATAATTTTTCTTGACTTTCTCAAAGGAACTTCCAAAAACTCTGGGGGCTGGACTTTTACCAAATCCTCTGGCTGTTGCTGCAGCCATGGCAGCTGCAGCGTCCTCGAATCAGCTGGCAATGCGTCCTCCCTGCCCGACCTCCCACCATCACCCCAGTCACCACTTCCTTCAAGGAACACCCCTCAGTCTCCTGAGGCCCGCCCCGGGTCCCATTCGCACCACCCATGGGCCAATCCTCTTCACTCCTTACTGATGGTGAGAGAACGAGGAAGAATCAGGAAGAAGCACACTGTGAAGTAGAGGCCTGCAACTGTGTGCCATCAAGAGCCAAATCGGCTAGTGTGGCTTCAGCTGGTGTTTCATGTTAATGAAAACAGTACCCGTAAATACGACTCTTTATGGTGCATACTGTAGTTGCAGACCACTGCTGTTATGTTAACAGGGAGAACCAGAATTAACAAACAATTATAAAACATTTTAAAGAGACTGTATATGTTTCCATCCGTCCCAGTTTTCCCTGCATCACTTAACTATCTGCAAATCACTGGACTGACTCTGCAGATAGTTTGAAGAGGAATAATAAAAAAGCATTTCTATCAAGCATGGACTTCTTTGAGCATCCTCCAATCTGCAACTGACTAAATATCGTCATCTAACATATGATCCACTGTATCTGACTCAAAACCCTACCTCTCTTATGTTCTTAATGTTCATCTCTGCATCCAAAGCGTCAATGTTATCAAAAAATAAATAAATAAAATGCCCGCTGGGTTAGATATAGTAGTTGCCTCTGATGTTAGCTGGTATCATACTGTAGCTGTCACAGTGTGTAGTGGATCGCTCCACTGTTCTGTTTTTGTGGCCTATAAAGAGAATAAGGTACCAACAGTTTATTTTTCGTTGCTGCAGTTGCTGGCAAACATTTCTCTGTACTGTATGTCTAGACTTTCACAGCTGGCCTATATGGTCTATATTTACCTCTGTGGGACAGAAACAGGAAGTCAAAAAGGAAGCTTAAAGCAAAGATTTACTGATGATGCACGTCAACCCCATTTACGGTTTGACAAAGGTGGATTTGTGGTGAAGGGGTAATTGCTAGCGGAGAACTATGCAGCTGTTAGTGTTTGTCTTTGAGGTCTGTTTTAGAAAGCAGTAAAGTTGGAGATAGTGAAGTTAGTTTCTTTAGTGAGGGTCAAGATATAATTATCACGTTTCCATAAAACATTATCATAAAACGTTTCCCGTAATGATTCCCCAGATTCTCCCAAAATGGTCACCGACAACAAACATGTGCATAACGTCTTACTTAGCACATACAGTAACCAAAAGTCTGTGGCGTAGATGATTTAAATACACACTTAAAATGAGGATTTATCGTTTTTTCCATTTGCACCTCACTGCACAAAACAGCACGGTTTCAGTGTCTTAAAGGAATAGTTTCAACACTGTGAGCACAGCAGGACAATGGTTGATTTATATAGTAGCAGGTATTTGCAATATGTGCACATCTAATTACACAGACCACATTTTCACCACAATCCCGCGCAAGGAGTGTGAAACAGTGGGATGAAAAGACACCAGCATTATGTTACAGACGGAGGAGAAAAGGACCACATACATGGATGAGTAGTTGTATGCAAAAACAACACGTGATTTTTGATAGCATTGTAGGCCTGTAGTGGGATAAAAGCGTTGTTTGTCTGCTCCGCCTTGTGTAATCCAACCCGACATGACCCTGAACGATCCCAGTGAAAACTGTCATGATGGCTCGTGAAACATTAGCGGGAAGCTTTAGGAAACAGAAACTGTAGCAATACTTTCAGCACTCCTGCTAACTTTTCTTGTTAACTGCAATAAAAAGAAAATGTCTACAAATGTATTAATTGTTATTTAGGAGAAGTGTATTGAAACTTTACTGTAAATGTAGATTATTAAAAAAAAAAGAGAAAATTACATGTTGGGGCTTCCTAATTGTTAAATAAAAACAAAATTATAAATGAAATCATTAGAAATGTTGATCAGTGAATTCTTTACCTTTTTGTTCTTTTCTTTTGAAATGTAATGAGATGTGGCATTAATAACAATAAATCACACATGGATTTGGTTGTACATGTAGTTTAGTAATATGATAATGTGAGTACACAATGTACGCAATGTGAGTAATGTTCAGATATTTTTATAATATTTCAAGACATTTTCTGTTTTGACACACATTACAATAAATTAGTTATAAGTGACAGTTACATCACAGATACTGTATATAAGACATCCATTTGGCTTCCAAACTATTTGTGATCAGAAGTTTATTTGAGTTTCAGTGCATTAACCAAACAAACATTAAGAAAATGGAAGTCACAGTGTCTGTGGAGAACAAAGAGAACAAAGAGGATGCACATAAAACCATCTGACAACAGGAAACCCAATACTCAGAGCAGTTTTGAACTGCAGGTTGGTCAAATCAAGTAGTTCAAAGACGCTGTTTTAGGCTCTCAGAACTTGTGATGGTCATTATTCACAATGTACAGTATGAGATGTTAAAGACTCAGTGACTAATTCATTCATTAAAAAAATAAAAATAATAATTGATAAAGTAATTATTAGTTGCCGTTCTAGTCTTTATAGTATCTTACAATGTCTGTTTGTTGCCGTTTTACTTCTCTGTTGTGGACAAACTACAGAATACTGACCCTGTTTGAAAACACATCTTTGACATGTCTGTATTTCAGTTTCTTGTCATTTATAGACTGACATACACGCCAATACCGAAATATCTCCAGTGAGCTAATATTGATACCCATACATCAGCTGGGCCAGTTCATCTTTATGCTTTACTTGACTTCCTGTACATTGCATCATATAAATGCAATAACTAAAAAATGAAGTCTCATCTTATTGGATCAATTTAAATACAGATTAACATTTTGGACCATTTTAAACATTGTTTGTGATGTTGTTTATATTAGCTTTGTTGTGTGTCATATCTCTGTAGTATTTGTTGTGCTGTACTCTTAAAAGATATCTTAATCTCAACGAGACTACCTAATTAAATGAAAAAACATATTTTACTTACAGAATACATGCTTTCAATATTAAGGCTGTAAAACAAGTTACGTTTATGTTTAGTTTTAAAATGATACTAAATACATAAATATGTTTATTATGAAAGACATACGCAAGATCTTTCTTCCTTAATGTATACACAATTCGGAAAACCCGACTTCATACAAGTGTGAGTGCACTTGAGCAACACAGAGGTCGCTTATAAAATGAAACGCAGACAGGAAGTCAGACAATCAACCACACCAGATCAGCGCAGCGCATGACACAGCCACACATCAGCTTTTAGACAGACAGGTGAGGTGCGGTGAGAAATTTAACATTGTTTACATTCATGAGTGATTTTCAGCTAAAATAAGGGATTTTATTTGCCTTAGAAATTACACTGTAGATAAAATTTATTGGTAATTCTTTATTTATAATCATTTAGAATAGCTAATGTTGAGGACTGATTTAAACTTACTGGACAATTTATTTCAAATTACTAGAACCAAAGCAATTGCACACAGTTCTAAATGAGAATATATAAGAAATTATCTTAAGCTTGAAGAAGAAATGCACGTTTGGCCAGAGATGTGATGTAATCAAATGATGTCTGAGAACAACACCTTGATCTAATGACATCACTGCCCTTGATCATTACTGCCTCATGATGATTTCATCTATGGCTTTTGTCTGAATGTAGACCCTCCTCCTGTTGTGAAGTTCTGCAATTAACATTGTTAACTGACCACTCAAGAACCACCTCCCCTCACCAAGGTATCCCTTGATCTCGCCTGTGGGTTACACTGTAAGGTCTGAATGCAAATGCTCTCCCTTCCTGCCTTTTGTTTCTTTGCTGATCACTGCCTTGGTATTACTGTATGAAATGCCTCCATTTCATTTGCTCTGGGTCAGTCCACTGTCTCAGACCCACTATGTGTCAGTGTGCTCACCGATATCCTGGGATATCAATAAACATCCAACTACACAGCAAACTTTGAACAAGTACTTGAGTGATTTTTCTTCAACAAGCTCTTTTAAAAATGTTGTCATTAATAAAAACTTTGCTCAGAAACATATAGTGAATGGACAAGAAAATATACCGAAGGCAAACAAAGGTCTCTGTCAACAGAGAGTTTTGTTCAAGAGGAAGTGGAAACTAAGTATAGCGGTCTGTAACTTCCCTTTTCACCTGCTGTGATTGCTGACATTGCGTACTGTTGGGTTTCTGTTTAAAAGGAACTTTTCTTGAGATGAGTAAACCTATATTCTGATTCTTCTTACTTGACAGAATGCTGATGAACCACACAAACCAAACAGAGGATGACCTTTTCTCCTGCTACAGTCCGTCAGTCGTAGGTTACCGGTACTTTGCTGTGCTGTGGGGATGTGCTGTGACCATCACTGGTACGGTGGGAAACCTGATGACCATTCTAGCCTTCGCCTTAGACCCACGTCTGAGGACTCACTTCAACGTGCTCATCGTCAACCTGGCTGTAGCTGACCTCCTATACTGCGCCGTACTGCAGCCCATCTCAGTTGATTCCTATCTACACCTCAGATGGCGCAGCGGGGAGCTCTGGTGCAGCACCTTTGGCTTGCTCCTCTTCCTCTCCAACTCTGTCTCCATTATCACACTCTGCCTTGTAGCGGTGAGCCGATATCTCTTGGTTGCAAAAACGTGTTTGACCGTGTCTTCTCTGACCGTGGTCTTACTCTCCTCCTCATCTCAGCATGGGCGCTGGGCCTGACCAGCTTTGGCCCATTGTGGCCTGTTTTTGTATTTGTACCGCAGGTGTGCACATGCAGCTTCCACCGGACCAGGGGTCGCCCCTATTCCACCATCTTGCTCTTCTTCTACTTCTTTGTAGGCCTTGGCTTCGTTGGTGCATTCTATCTCCTCATCTACAGACGTGTCCTCATTGCCTCACAGGCTCTACTCCGCTACAGGCTCAGCCGACGATCATCCCAGAAGAAACCAGCTTTTTCTGTACAAATGACCAATGACAGTGGTGTAGAGAGTAGCATGGCCAACACGTGTAGCTGTGAGATGAGCAGCCATGAGGATCGAGCCCAAAATAAGGATGCGATCACCTGTGATAAATCTCCCCAAAAAACCCAGGGTTCTACCGAGGCCAGATATCCATCTGCAACCAACAAGCCTTCCCCTGATATTGCCCCTACACCACCTTCAACCACACCTGTTCCCACCACTGCAGCGTCTACATCCCACTCAGCAACCTCAGGAGATGATGCTGAAATTAAGCATGTGACGCGCATGTGTTTTACTGTTTTCCTGTGTTTTGTGTTCTGCTTTGTCCCCTTCCTGTTGCTCAACATAGCCGATAAACATAATCGCGCCCCACGGGTACTGCACATGTTCTGTGCAAACCTTACCTGGCTCAACAGCTGTATCAATCCCGTGCTCTATGCTGTCATGAATCGACAGTTTAGACAGGCCTACCATGTGCTGCTCACCAGGGCTGCTGCACCCTTCACCTGCCTCTGGACCTGGTGTTCAGCTCTGAGGTCCTAGACTCCTGAAACTTTATACTTGTCTAATGTTTATGCTGATATAAATCCTGTATGATATTCCCTTCTTTCTATTCAGTAGGCGAAGGGGGAAAAGTAAACCAGCGTCACTCAGAAAATGTGTTATATTTTATTTATGTTGCATTACAAAATTGTCAGACTGCTCCATGTGATTCACAATTGTCCATTATTATATTTAAAACATGTTTTACAGTGTTGTTGTTGCTGTTTGCTTTTACAGTGTGTATTATGTATGATTAAAATATGTGTTTATTTTATGAATAGAATAAATTCTATTTTGTAATACATTTTCTATAGTGTTCGCAACAGTTCATCAAACAGCTATTTGCAACCATGCACCTTTACGTCATCACTTTTCCACATGTATGTTACATCATATAAAAATCCCCCATTGTTACCAAATCAGTGTATTCTTCGCTAAGACAACATGACTATTTCGGTAATTCAGGAACTCGTGACTCAGTTTCTCAACACTGTGTAGCCTCTTACATGCTGACGGTAAATGACTAATGATAAAAATAGTTCACGTGATCTGAGCTTTGGTTTGACATGTAGGTGGATTGAGCATGTGTATGCTTGTTTGGTTGTCAAGGAATTTGTTTATTGAGAAAACTAACAGAGGCAAAGAAAATTCATACTCATAAGTCCATCTTTTACCAACTGATACAACGTGTGATTTATCTTACAAGAAGACTAAAAGTCTAGAGCCACGTTAGCGACCGTGTGAGGCTGTAATGCCATCAACAACAAAGCTGCTGATCAACAACAAAGCTGCTGATTGGAAGAAAAATAACACGTCTATTCTTAGGCCTTCTACACAAGCTATTGTTTTACTTTGGAAAGAACAAAGACACTGAACCTAACGGCAGCATTATCTGGGTGCCACTAAAATATTAACACCTTGCTTGCCTGTCCTTAAAGTTTAGTCGTTTTCAACTTTGACCTCGTTGGTGACCTTTCAATGTGCAACCAACAAGATGATCAACTATTTTGATAATTGATTAATTGTTTTAAATAACTTTTTAAGAAAAAAGTCCTAATTATCCAATTCCAGCTTCTCAAATGAGAATGTATTTTTTGGTTTCTTTAGTCTTTTAGGATAGTATCATATAATATGTATTTATCATATATATGTATTTGGGTTATGGACTGTCATCTTGGACTTTGGGAAACAGTGACCAACATTTTTCACCATTTTCTGATTTTATGGGACCAAACAACAAAATATGTTACCAGTCTGACAGGCCAACCAGATTTGTGAATACATATTCCTCCTACCTGGCACATGTTACTGATGGAAACATCCTCTACACCTTGGCTCTGTACAGTGCTCCCAGTCTCATCATGCTGTGAGAAAAGTTCAAGAAAAGAGGGCATTACACACAAATCACTGCTGTTTCAAATAATTTCACTCACTTCAGTTGAAAAGATTTGTAGTAATTATGTACTTAGTGCAATTTCTTTCTAGTCTGTGATGATTCTCATCTTCCTCTTCTTGGACCTCCTTCCAATGCTTAGTCGTCACATTAACATTCAAATGAACCTTATTATGTACAACAGCATTGTAAGTGAGTGCATCCTTGTTTATTTGGCGCAATATTTACTGACCCGCTGTCCTCAGGCCAGTCCTTGTTCATTCTGTTGTTATCCCGAGCTGTTACTTTCAGTTCAGTACAAAAATCATAAGTTTAATAGCTCTGCATTCTGTTACTTATGACAGAGTTGTGAGATTATGGTTGTTTCTGTCTTTTAATATGCTTTAGAGGGGAGTTAGCTCCAGTGGACCTCCACTGCTAAAAGCCACTGATCTGGTCAGCGACAATGGTGATTTAATACAGTCATATACCCTATATTTAGCTGTATTGCATAGACAGGCATAGATTTGTTTGTACTTGTACTGAATCCCTTTCTTACAGGCCCTTCAAGTCTTGGAGAAAAGAATGTAAATGACTCAAAGCATGGCCACTTCATTACCTAAATTGAAAGAGTATGTCCCTTGTACTGTGGCTATTTTAAGACATTGTTGAGTGTCCTCACACCTGGGGGATAGGGCGCCAAACATTAGACGCAGTGCCCACAGTTCCCATACACCCAGGGACTTGAACAGAGTACAATATCTCCCTCTGAAATATAGGAGTGGAAGTATGAAGTAGCATGGAAGTAACGTTACTCAAGTAAAGTACAAGTACCTCAAACTTGTACTTAGATACAGTACTTGTAAATGTACCTAGTTACTTCATCAAAACGCCTCTAGAGCTAACCGCTAACTTATCTGCTAACAAACAAGAGTTTATATGTGCTCACCTGACTTCAAAGAGCAACTGGCTTGTGTTTCTGGTTATCTGACAACCACATTGTGGTCAAGTATTCACTGTCCTTTTAGCTCTGGTTTTGTCTCTTCCAACTCCGGAGGAACATCTGTCTTCAGCATGTTAGCTGTCCACATGAAACTCACTATGCTGGGCGGCAGATGGGTTACCATCTGCCTGTTTAATGGGCGGAAACTCAACCATGCACCCCATAAAGATGCAGATTTGTTTCTTATTAGGGCCCGAGCACTGACAAGTCAGTGAGGGACCTATTGCTTTTGCCAGGATTTTTCTCTTTTATTATTATTTTCGCTCTTATGCCGCCAAATGAATCGCATTTTTGGCGGCTTGAACATACATGAAAACTCATGAAATTCTGCACACACGTCACAGCTGGTGAAAATTTATTTAATTCAACGTGATTGGACGCAAGCGTGGTAAGGGGACTCGCTAGCGCCCCCTAACGTCGGGTCATGTGACCACAAATCCTCTCGGATCGGCATGAAATTTAAATATGTTACAGCTCTCATCGGATCATTGGGAAATTAATTTTGTGGAATTTTTTTACCAAACAGGAAGTTGACCACGCGGCGTGGCGTGCACCGATTTTCATTTTTCGAACACCGCTTTGAGGACTTTATGATGTTCACAGAATCATGAAACCTGCCACGTAGGTTTCAAATCATGAGCTCTTTCATCTGATACCACATTTGCCCAACATTTTGCCCCAACAGCTCAGTAGCGCCCCCTAATGCCTTTTCCCACCTAGGATGTACTGACAAACTCTAAAACTCACCAAATTGGACACACTCGTCAAGACTCACAAATATTATTTTTTGGTATAACCGCAACCTTTTAAGTGCAAAAAATGACTCTACAGCGCCCCCTAGAACATTAAAAGTTGCAGCCCCGCCTTCTACATGCACGTACATGAACGAAATTTAGGATTCATATATATCATGACCAGACGCACAAAAAAGCCTCTTGGACCCATACCTTAAGTCCAACAGGAAGTCGGCCATTTTGGATCACAGGTGCATTTTTTCCGCCATTATCCCCATTTCCAGGCCTCGTTCTTTAACAAACTCCTCCTGCAGTTTTGACTGCAGACTTCAGATTGGAACTGTATCATCCTCAGACCTTGATTATGTAAACTTGATGACAGATTTTGCCTACGTTATACCAGGTGGGCGTGGCAGTCGTTTGTTTGTATAAACAAACAACTCCTTATAACTCCTCCCTTTCCCGTCTTCACAGAATCACCAAACTGACCACATAGGTTCACACTCAGGAGCACTTTAATTTGAGACCATAACTGCCCCTGGGCGTGGAACAACAGCTCAATAGCGCCCCCTAATGCCTTTATCCATTTTGTACATTTTCACAAACTCCTACACTCACCAAATTGTACACATACGTCAACAGTCACACATATTGACTACTGACAAAGTTTGGGATTTTTAAGTGAGAAGATGACTCCACAGCGCCCCCTGGAAGATTTCAAAGTTTAAGCCCCGCCTTCCACATTGACATAGAGAAATGAAATCGACAAGGCCTATGTATTATGTCCAGACGCACAAAAAAGCCTCTTGGACCCATAGCCTAAGTCCAACAGGAAGTCGGCCATCCAGACTAAAATGTTCAATATGGATGATTTTTATTATTATTATAGTTTTACGCCTTTTTGACAGCCTAAACATGCCCCAAAACTCACCAAAACTTGCAATCATGTCTGATCCGGCCCAAATTTGCTATTTTAAATATCGCGGAAATGGCTGACGCAAAAATGTATTAATAGCGCCCCCTAGAAAATTTTAAAAATCAAGCCCCTCGACTCAGATTGACGTAGACAAACAAAATTCGGGAAACACATGTATCGTGTAAAGACGCACTAAAAAGCCTCTTGGACCCATACCCTAAGTCCAACAGGAAGTCGGCCATCCAGGCAAACATACTCAATGTTGATGATTTTTTGGCCCTTCACCCACATTCCTTTGTGCTGAGAAGTCACCCAGACAAATTTGTGGTCTTAGTTTGCCATCTAGTGGAGACATTAACCGCTGCACACAATGTTCACTTAAAGGTATAGGAGCAAAGACATCTACATGCCAGTTTTGACAGCCCTTCGACTGCCGCACGCAACGACGTGCACGTACGGCGTTACAGTTGGGGGGAAACCGGGGGGGTGCGAGGGCCCTTCGACACTGCTTGCAGTTTTAATTTTAATTCATTTTGTTTATTTTAACCTACAATTCTCATTAATGCTGATTATCTCTGCATCTCTGTTGCAAATATCTAACTGTAATTTAATATAAGTTCATATCTGTTTATTTTTCTTAATTGATGTTAATATCAACAACATTCAGTTATTAGTAAACAGAACAAACAAACAGTCATTTCACATTTATTGGTATTAACAATTCATTTTGATTTATAAATGGAACAGATGAATGTTAAAGTATATAAAGGGAGGAACTGCCATGTTTAAGGATAGTGAATCACAACCAGAACATGTCAGAGAGAAACAACAGGTATAAAACAAATAATGTGCAGTCTCAATTATGTACAATACCTCAAGTGATCCTTTTCCCTCAGTTTAAAATGTCAGATTTATGACATTCTTTGGATGTATGAAAAAATTAAAAAACTGAAACTGAAACTGATACTGAAAAATCCAGTGTCCCGAAATGCTAATTGTTTCATATCTTTTAGAGTTTAATATTTAAGGGGTCTAATAGAGGTATCTGGGACACTAGTGGAGTGGCTATGAGTCCAGCTCATTCAATTATCTCTCTTTAATGTCTTCAAATATTCTCACTGAACCACATTTAACAATATGACAGCATAACAATTTGGAATTGTAATGGCTATATTCTGATGATTTCCAAGTAAACGTGAGCAGTCAAATGCAGATAACAAAAGTTTTTCATAAATATTCCCAGTCAGGATTAGCAGAGTGGCTGTGAAGTATTTCATAGTAAAAAAATATTCAAAGCAAACTATTATGTCAGTGCTGGATTTGCTATGTATGCTACAAGTTTGTGACATGTATGTAAGAAGCTAAAAGTAAAGCTGATGATGAGAGAGATATAGTGATTTGGCTAAATTAAACATCAACAGATGCTTATCTGAACATGCTTCCACAGGATTGTTGAGGCAGACAATGAAATGCTTGAAGACTGAAATCAGGTAGCATTTGTTCATCTTGTAAGATGTCAGTATCATCAAAGAGGTTGGGGTTGTTAAGATACAAAAGTAAATCGTCCTCTGGGTTTCCAACCGGGCCAGACAGCATGGGATCAGGAGGATATGTTTCCAGAGAAGACTCCAGAGGATGAAGATCGTTGTTTTGTTCTGGGACAGAGAGAGGGACAAGAGAGAGAAACTATTTCTGCTGCTGTGGCCATGTTGTTTATTTCTGGTACTGCTTTCACTGGGAAAATGAGAGCAACAGAGGATGTAATGTGCTACGCAGCCAAAAACTACTAAAGACCATTGGTGCAGGAACGTGTGTACAACCAAGATTTGATTTAGTTTATAACATACTCATCAAATGTACTTTGATGATTGGGTGATTTATCATAACTAAATTATTCCTGACTACATTTTACTAATTGCACTTAATTTATGTTTTATGCTTGTATTTTCTTTTGTTTGTTTAATTTGTGCAACAGCTGTGAGCTCAAGTACATCACTTCCAAAATGCTAAATGCTGTTACTAGCACCAGGGCTGCCAACACCGGAGGAACAGCGGATCAGCTATCCTGGCCTTTCAATTATCTGCTGGAATAATTTGTCAAAAATACATATTTGTGAAAAATGTATACATTTGTGAGAAAATGAAAAAGAGAAAATGATGGCAGACATGCAAGATCGTCTTAACCTGGACCCTGGTGATGATGCATGGCGGGCCTGACTAGCACTATTACTCATAGTAATAATCAAAATAGCAATAATGTAGCCAAATATAGCTTTTCATGATTGATCACTGGTGATTGATTACTGGTGGGGTTTTTTTTTTTCTTCAGTTGATTTTAATAGATACATCAAGCAAAGTGTTGGTTGTTAAATGCAAAATCAAAGGGTTAGTCAAAAACAGTAAAGCTCAACCACACCACCTCCATACCTTTAACATAGTATGTTCAGACTACACGCGCATGCAGTAGAAGCGGCCCCACAGGTGGCAAGTAAGAAGTTTAACTCTATTTCATAGCTGTCACCTGACATCTATCTAGATCCAGCATTCCTCATACACCGCAAGGCCGAAATAGAGATAGCAAGGCAGAGCTTTGTGATGAAGGGAGGTAGAGCAATTTGTTTGACGAGGTTTTTAATCGGATGGGACAGCAAGGAGAGCCATGACTCACCAGCTGCCTCTCCACACGGGCCATTGTTTGGCTCCAGGCCTTCACCCTGTGCCATGTCAGAGGACATGGGTGACTTAGCCTCCAGTGTGTTCCTACATGACCAATGATAAACAGTCATTACATAAAAGGGTGTGGGTACACTACTTCTTAGATTAAGTAAGTACTTTTTGTTTTGTTTTTAAGATATTTTGTGTAAAACAGTATATTTAAAATATAGGGGACTTTTTTTTTTATTCAAACAGGCAACACACTTTAAATCAGCCTGGAAAAAATAAAATAATATACTTACTCCTTTGACACAAACATCAGCTTGGTTTTGATGTACTTTATATAAGGATTTTCAGCTGAAAAAGAAGACGAAGTTTAAATGTGATTTAATGTGTCAGATTCATCTCCAAAACTCTAATTTTACCAATCACAACTGTGAATATGTGAGTTGTGTTTTTTAGTAGGGTTTTTTATGTGACAAGCAAAAAGTATAAGGAAAAGACTGATGCTGCACTCACATCCAGTTTTGTCAGTGTAGTATTTTCCAAAAGCCTCGCCTTTCGGGGTGTTGGGATATAAATAAAGTAGCGGATTTTCTGGGACATTTTCAGCTTCTAAGATCTGGAAATTCCTGATGATTTCATGGAAGGGAATCTGGCAAAGGTCAACTTTGGTGAAGGGCTGGACTGTCTTTACTTCAGGCTCACCTAGAATAGATAGAGGATGATCACCCATAGAAGAAATGTGAGTAAGGATAATAAAACTTGCTGCTTGTTTATATTGTATTTCTTAACCATCCTTGTCATAACTCCAAAATATTTTGCAGCATTGTATTGAAATAAAAGCATCTCACCAGTTGAGGTGGTATCCACCCAGGAGAAGGTGATACCTCCAATGACACTTTCACTGAAGCGCAACAAGAACGTGCCTGTCTGTTTTTTCTTCAGGAGGGACTTCTCTTTGCCTTTGCTCACAAAACCCATAATGAGGCTGAAGTACAAATGAAAAATAATATTCAATCACACAAAACTCCTCAGTTTCCCAACAATTAAAGACATGAGCGTAAGTCTGACTTAAACCAGGACTTAAATATGTTCAGCATTCTGTACATACTCATCCCTCCACAGGTCTTCAAGATACGTCTTCACCATCACCAAGATGCCATCAAACCACACCCAGAATGTGTCGGGACTGTTTTCCTGCAACAGAATCGATAGAAAGTCTCATCAACACACACAAATAGAGTACATACACAAACGATAGTTACAATGCTGATATATAGCAGCTAATATTTACCATGTTCACTGCCTTAGTTATTATAGCAAACATGTGTATTAGCCCTCAGTACAAAGCACAATTGAGGCTGGTAGGAATGTCATTTTTGCTGGTATTTGATCATAAACCAAAGTACAGGCCAAACTGCATATCTGACCTGATGGTGGCCCTTGATGAAAAACTAGTGGATCACAATTCATGGTTTTTTACAATTCATCCTGAGGGGAACATGAGTGAGTGCTCCAATTTAATGGAAATCCATGTAATAGTTGACAAGACTACTCATTAAAAACCAAAACGTGAGCGAAGCAAATCACTGAAGTCTAGATATTTCGAGTTGTGTGATCGATAGAATGACAGTGCCATTCCACAAGCCATGCTGCTAACATGCCACATTTCCAAAAATCATTACTCTTACCTTGCTAAATTTGGACCAAGCTACTTTGAAGGTGTCATAGTTCTGCTGCCTTCCTGATGGGTGAAAATGAATAAATTACGTATTATGCAACATACTGACACAATCATGTTTACGAGACATGAAGGATGCCAGATTATATTGTCCAATGAGAATCATAATCTACACAAACTGCACAAATCTTTGCAGGTATCTTCATAATTCCAATCTAATTAACACACATAAAACACTTGAGACTAGTAATAGTGGATGTGAATATAATAGGCATAAATTAAACAGCTATCATAAATAGTAATCTGAAGAAGTTGTGAAAAATGATGGTGCAAACACACTATTTAGCTTAATTTATCTTCCCTCACATCCAGTGTTTCCTCTCAATGATGCGAGGGAATACAGATAAAAGTGAAACTGAATCTTTTGATTTGGAGAAAAGATGGTAAAATACTGCCAATTTACCACTTCCCCCAGTGGTTAGAGTAGAGCATGGTTTGTATGGTCAGCTCTATTCTTGTGAGAAATTGTATGAATAATTTCTTACTTCACGAATGCACACGGAGTGAAGTGCAGACCAGTGTGAGTTTCAGCACAAGTTCATTAAAATTACAACATGACGTGCAAATCTCTCCAGTAAACCATGCTTTCAGCTATCTTTTGGAAAGACTGACAAAAGCATTTCGTGAATAAAGCACAGTGTACTGGAGAAGAGTTGTGCGACGTAACTGAATTAACATTTTTCGCCCTCCAATCAGTGATAGAAAGGATGCAGCTTCAAGTTTTGTCAACATGTTCCTGGTGATCAGAAGTGCTGCCAAGGGGGTTTTATTTTATTTATTATTATTGTAAAGCCAATCAGTCTGAAAATACCAGATCCACTATAGAAATGTGTATCAAAATCAAATGAAGATGTCTTAGATGTTTACTTATAACATGTTTGAGCTTCATCCTAATTTAAAGACTAAACAACCACTAAAATAAGCAAAGACAAGCAGCTGAAGCAGGACTTACCAAAGAGTTTAACTGCAATCATTTCCAGCTGATCATCATTCAGACCACGTTTGGTGGCAAAGAGAAACTGCCAGCTCAGCATCTCTCTGAATTGTGGCCAAGTGGCAGCAGGAGAGTTGGCAAAGAACATGACGTCCTGGAGACACAGACACATTAGCAACTAACATTCATTTCTGATGGCTTACAACAGCATAACAGCACAACTAAATTGCGAAATGCTGCAAAGTGTGTGTTAATAATTTGTGATTTCTCACTTTGGTGTCCTGACTGATCATGTTGAACCACAGGACAGAGGCCCAGGCGCTCTGCTGCTGGCTGGAGTTGGAGATGATGACCACTGGGAGGGAGGATGCCTATGTTGGATGCCAGGGGAAAACAACTTTTATTAAGTCCCAGATGCAACATCAGAACAATAAACATGGGTTATTATGGGTGATACTTCATGACATTTTCATATAAGGATGCAGAAGAACTCCACCTGCAGATGAACTGACACGCCTTTCAGCTCAAACACAGTGTTGAAGTAGATGATGTGCAGCTCCTCTGTAACACTCAGAGAAATCTTTCAACACACCACACACACACACACACACAGATCATTATACAGTTATTTACACTCTTCCTCAATTATTAATGGTTGAGATAACATGAATGAGTGATGGCATCTTCAGTGTTGTCAATGTCAACTCACATCACTGACTCCTTTGCCGCCACCTCCACACTTCTGCTCCTTCAAAGTCTATGAGCAAAACAAATTCAGCTTTTAAGTCTTTTAAATACTGGAGTTGCATGGTAACTAGCTGTTGGATGAGGCTCGAGGCCTTTACGTGTGCATTTGAGAATAGCATCAACAATCATATAATACAAAAATACTGGGATTACCAAGCCCAGGCTGTAAGGTACAAATAAACTATATGGAACACTATGAGAGATCTTATTGTATAACTCAGTGTTATCAACAGTTTATATTGGTGTCAGATCTGTTACACAATTAGTGAAGTAGACAAGTAAACAGTAATTGTGTTTTTCTTTGGTCATTGTCACAGAAAATTCCTCTTCCAAATCAGTTTCACTCACTAGATGTCTGAAGTCTGCCACCATGCCTCCGCTCTGGCTCTCTGCCATGTTCAAGGCTTTGCTTTTGGTCCCCAGGACATTAAAACGTCGATACCTGCAGGCATGACAGGTTTGGTCAAACAAATGTACATACAAATACAAGCTTGATACAATGTCTGTGGAAATACCAGTTGATATAAAAGCTAAAGTTAAATAAACCTTTAAAAAAAGAAAACTCACCCTTTGAGCTGAGGTGCCTCCCTAATTTCAGGGGGAAGAACAACACAAAAGTGACCACAGGGGGGAGACACAACATCTGTCCTGTATTGTTTGAAGCCAAGAACTAAAGGCAGCAGGGCTGCTCTGAGTAAAGTGGAAGTAACTCAAACTAAGAGGGGGAATCTCACCTGTCCATGGATACATCTACTTTCATGGAGTGGTTCAGCTCAAGAAACTTCACAAGGAATCTGAAAACATTATGACAAGCATAAGATACAGGAAGATAACAGAATGTGGAGAAACAGGAAAATAGCACCACTCTCAAGGATTTTTTAAAGTTTGATAGACTTAAATCACATTTGGGAAAACAACAGCAAGTAACAGTAACAGCTTTAGAAAATAGCATTACATTATCTTTTTTTTCCCCTATTATCCTCACATCAGTTCAAAATAGCTAATGTTTTTGTGGTGAACTGCAATCAACTGCAGTCCAAGTGAGATTAAGTGGGTTAAGCTCCACTATAAGCCAGTAGATGGTTTTGTTTGCAATCTTTCAAATGTCTTCTATGCATCCTCTTCTTTAGAACAACAGTCAAAGGCCTAATGTGAGCAACCATCATGCTAATTATTACATATTTAATTATGAAAACTGAGTGCCATATTACTATCAATGCAATGGTCAAACTTTATGTATGCAAATGTATATACATGTGGATTACATTACAAACATGTCCAAGAGTAAATTTAGATAAATACATGGCAACAAAGGGATTACCTGAAGTGGCACACTGACCTGGTCTTAACAGAGAACTGGACATTTGTGCGGAGAACCAATGGACCTTTCCCCTGAGGCATGGATGGCTGAGTCTCAACCACAAAGGCACTTCAAGAAACAATAAAAAACCTGTGTTAGGAAATTTTAAAAGGAAATCATAAGAGAGTGAGAGAGCATGACGAATAGTGTCTTAGAGACATAGACCTCTTAATTAAGTCTTTCAGAAGAGTATCTGCTCTCTCCTGCAGAGCTGGTCTGTGGACCTTCACAGGGTCGTTGTCATAAGACACTTTTCCTACCAGCTCCTCCAGTTTACCAATAAACTCGCGCACTTGGAACAGACACACTGCCACACAAGTGAACCTGCAAAACAAGAAGAAAAAAGCTAAATAGATTATGTCCACACAGGCATTACATGTAGATAATGGAAAAAAGAACTCATGATATTGGCTGTCTTAAATTCCAGCCCTAACTTATTGGCTTCATACAATTAAAATGATAACTGCAGGTTTTGCTCCAGCCTAGAACTTCATTTAAACAGTCTGTGATGTAACATTTATTATTTATGTTATTTAAGTAAATGTCCAAGATTAAAACTAGTGTGGAGCTTGTGGAGATGAAGATACCATTTCTCTAGCTGATCCAGGCAAACATTGTCTGGAGCTCCAATGCAGGATTTCTGTTGCCTCCTCTGCCACTCCACCAGCTCTTTCTTCACCAAAGTGTTGATCAGGTCTTCAATCCTGTCCAAGAGCTTGTTTAGGTCTGTCAATGTGCTCTAGGGAAGTGATTATATGGTTTGGGGAAAAAAAATGAAAATAATTAGGAGTATAGTTGGACTGGTGAGATTAAGGCATTCTTAAAGAATATCAATAACTTCTTACCTTTCTACAGTCATTGAGTCTGTTGACAAGTGATTGAAGAACTTTCATTTGTTGGTTCCTATCAGCCTCGTCTCCCCTAGCTGAATAAAAGTTTCCGGAGTGAGATCACAGTTTCCAAACAGGAAAGTAAAAGACAACATGTATCTGAGATTCAGACCACTTATTACTCATCCTCAGAAAGCATCATCAGAGCATGCAAATATTAATCAGAACATTTAAATGCACTTACCTTCCATCGTGTGGGTTTGGTATTTAAAATCAAACTCATCTTGCTGCTCCTCCAGACATATCATTGTATGTTCCATACACTATATTCCAAAAAGTACAGAGAAATGAAAATCAATTAACTGTAATATAGTTCATTTACAAAGTACAATATAATAACATTAAGCAACAAAAATAAATAAACTGCACCTGCACGTCATTCCTGAGGCCGGCCATTTTACGTTCAAGGTCCTGCTGGCTGGTTGTTTCCATGGCTTCCTCTTCCACATGCAAAAACTGGACCTGAGATTAATCAGGAACAGGCATGCAGATAAGGAAACATTCAGATAGAGATAGAGATAGAGATAGAGAGAAAAAAACGGATGCTAAACGTACGTAATTAAAGGGAACATTATTAAAATAGACTAAAATATTCTTTAACCAAACTGATGAAACTGTAGAGATGACGAGAGACTGTTGAGAGACTCCTCATCTTTGGATGAAATTGGAAGTTAGAACAATATCACTACTAGGCTGAAAATATTCGCTTTTCAGCCCATATGCTGAGTCCTGCAGTTTATATGTTTATATGTGGAGTGCATGAACTAAAACAAAAGAACAAATTTGAATTCACACCTTACAAATAGTCTTTGTAGACTTGGTTTTCAATCCTAAAACATATGTATGAAGTTGCCTTGAAAAAGTATCATCATTCGACAAGTGCTGTTTCTTAAATGTGCTGCATGCATGTATTATTTTCTTTGGTATGCTGCCTGGATAGAGGAATGTTTCTGGTGTATTGTACGTGTCAATAGTTTGATGTAGTGTTGCTCAACCTGTTGATCCAGATCAGCAGTCTGCAAGATCTCCTTCTCTTTCTCCAAAAACCATGAGATTGTGCTTGCCAAGGTCATCGGGTCATCCTGGTACTTCTGTGAGAGGAGAGAGGTCATATGGAGGAAGGTCATCAGAGTCCAAGTTAATTATGTAAAATGATTGGCACAGGCAGGATAATGAGAGAAAACTACCTGGGCTGTTGACTAAGCACTCTCTAATAACAGACAAACCTGAAAGTTATGTTTATAGCGTCTAATGTTGTGCTGCATTAAGAAAGACTCCTCTTGTACAAAGCGACTGTGCTGGATATCCAGGTTCTCCAACAGGACCTGGAACAGGACTATGGCCAAGTCTTGGTCCCGCGCTGCTCGTTGCCTAGAGAACAAGAATACAACATACAAACACAATGCATGACCCATAGGATCAAACATTTATGACTCTGATAATACTAACGGTTTAAGAGATAATACTGCCTTACCACTCCTGCTTCTCTATCCAACCAGACAGGTAGTGCCGAACATCCATGGGCAAAGCATCCCTGTCATAGAGCTCATGTAACTGCTGTGCGTAAACAGCGGGCAGTTTCCTCAGTCTTTCCCACTGAGTCATGCTGATTTCTACAGAGAACACACCAATATGCACACAAACAGCCAAATGACATATTAATGACTAAATTCAGTGATCAACAATCATATACAGTACCACCTAGGAGTCGGCTAATCAGCTCTAAATGTATTCTGCAGAATGACAATAACCCCAAACATACAGCCAGGGTTATAAAGAACTATTTTTAAGCAACAATAAGAACAATAAGTCCTGTAATAGATGGTTTGAACCACATGGACCTGATCTTAACATCATGGAGTGAGTCTGGGGTTTCATGAAGATCAGAAACATTACAGAGAAAGTTTGGAAAGTTCTCCAAGAAGCTATTCAACAACCTGCCTGCCAAGAGCATCGAAAACTGTGTGCAAGTATACCGAGGAGAGCTGGAGCTGTTCTAAAGGCACAGTGTGGTCACACCAAATATAAAGTTATTTTCTGTTTATTGCACTTAATTTGATGTCAACCAGTTAATAAGACTATTCATGGCATTATTTCCGAAATCATTTACAACATTTTGTGCCTAAAACTGTTGCACTGTGCTGTGAGTCCAATCAAAATCCAAACAATGACTGTTTCATACACGTTTGTAATCGACAGCCGAGGGAGCAAAGTGCAAACTGTTGTTATGATTTATGGTTTGTAATAGAGGCAAATTATGTGATTGTGTTTCTGGTAGTCTACTGAAAGCTGCGACCGAGCGCAATTTATTTGTATGTTATGTATGCTAATGTGAAGGTTAGCTCTTCTCAAAACAGACAGACGCATCGGTAATGACACATTTACTCACCTTACTTCATACGCTGCAGTCAGTCCGATTTCTCTCAAAAAATGTTGTAGCTAGGAGCGTTAGATGATCATTTAAGACAGGCGCATAGTGAGCGCTTGTTTTTCTTCTTTACTTGGTCTCTGTAAATGCTGTTCGGTGTTTATAAAGCCAAACAACTTCCAGTTGCAGGCGTCTGCATGTTATTTCCTGTCTTTTTACTCAGTTCTCTGTTTCATTGGATATCTACTCGTTCCTCCCAGCTGCCTCATCAGCTACTAACCCAAGGCACCATTTTGGCTCTGACGTAGTGCAGTTAAAGCGGCATCAGGAGCCGAAATGTCTGAATCCATCCGCGCAGTTTCCTGATGAGCTCAGAACTAACAGTTGATTGGTCGAGTCGGACAAAGAGCAGAACGCGCTATTGGTTCACGCTCACGTCACTCACCGACGAGGAACAGAGAGCAGAATAGAAACTTATGGCCTTGTTTTGTTATTTCCCAGAAATGACGTTTTGAGACGGATTTATCGAGAATAGGAACGTGTGACGCAACAATTTGAATGTCTTTTAACGTATTAACCACAGTACAAGTTGTGTCTCTTTGATACGCTTTCACCACAAAATGTTTGTCTTTTCCCTTTAAAATTGTTGACATCAGAAATAAGCCTATTCAATACAGCAAGTGCTGTATACCGCAATAAAAAAACACGTAGTATTGCATCCAAATTGTTTAAATTGTTTGTTCAGGAAATAGTGTTCACAGTATGGGATGGAAAGTACCGATTAGCTATGCAGGAAAAATTCCATTGAATCGTTATTACTGATGGATTGAATTTGGCTTTGTTTGAGGTGAAATTAATTTGATCTATAAGAATGCGTCTTTTAAAGGTTTAAGTTCATATGTAATAAATCATTCTGGAAGATATATAAATGTAGTGGGGCAATAATTATATCCCTCTGAATGCAGTGAAGTTATATGTATGAAGCATATATATTATATATTGAGACTCAACTAAAGTACAAGTACCAAGACCTGTAAATATAATTATTAGCTGGTTTACACCACTGCTTGTACCTCAAGTTCGTTTACTTTATAGATCTGTGCACAAAATCAACATTTTGTTAAAGGTACCCATTTGTGTCCTCACAATTTATATCAGCTAACTCGTTATTTACTGTTTAAATGTGTATAATTTATTCTGTACACACAGAGAGTATGGAGTATCTTCGAAATAATAAGCCTGTTTGTGTCATTCCTGGCTATTACCACTGTAACAATAACTATAGCAGTGCTTCTATTCGTCCATACAATTCCCACAGTCTCCAGCAGATGTCACACTTGACACACATTCCATGATGCCAGTTAAGATGTCAATTAACTGATAGGCAATGAAAAACGTTCCATGCTGAATCTCATCATAATGGGATTGTAGAAATGATTGAATTAAATTGACTAGTTGTACATTTTGTGCAGTTTCCAGGTTGTTTAATTCACCTTTATTCATTGACTATGCAATTAAATCCTCTGTGTTCTTATCATCTCTAATAGTAACAGTCTTAGTGAAATTTAAACTCGCACAGGTAGAATTGGGTGTTTTTGACTGGTGTCCCCAAGGTTCCCACCACATCGGTATTTTTAAAAAGGAATAATTAAAACAGAAACAGAAAACAATGATATGAAGTCATTAGGAACAAATTGATTAACAAGTCATGAAAAGTTTGAATGACAGAATAAAGCAGCTGTAAGATATTAGAAAAAATACCTCTGAGGATTGCAGGTACTCCAGTCGGTAATTTGTGTGTAGCCTATTTATGGAATGTAAATGCCTTGTCAGGTTAGTTAAAGATCTCCACATTAGCCATAGTTATGCCCCTATAAACCTGACTGTGTAAACAGTATTTAGCACACTGCTGCAGATGACTGGTCTAGGTTTAGAGAAACTGACAGTGAAGTCACAGCACAGTATCAGCTACAGAGCATATACTATGTACAAACGCGTCTTTTTATATAGTCTATGCCACAGAGCCACACTTCTGCTGGAGCTGGAAGTCAATCACTCCTTCTCAAACACACCCGACAAACACCTTTACCTCTGATCTCAACCACCTGCAATCATCTGAGTACATGTAAGCCTACGGTTCAGCACACTTTATGTTATAACCTGCTCAGCCAGCTCCCTGATGTCAGACCTGCCTTTGATGACATCAGAAATACATAATGTTAAATCTGTAGAAAGATGTGAAACCTGAGAGAGATATTCAAAAGTGAGGCGCTGAGGAGTTATTTTTCTCCTTGCCAAGCAGACCTGTTATCTAACATTATCATAACATTATCAGATCCATATTTAGGGATACTAGTGTGATTCTTTAACTTAAATCAAATCCTTTTCTGCCATTACCAGGAAGCAGTTGCATTTTTCCTTTATTACTTATCTGACCAAACCTGCTTTATCTTTTTCCACCACGTACATTCAGGGCTAAACTGATATAGCCTATAAAACATATGTTTTATAGTTAGCCACTGAGACTACCAGATTTTGGTAAGCTGACAGGACAATGCTCAGAATCAGAAGAGAGATTTCTAGTTGTCCATTAGTTATCATAAATAACTTTGCTCTGTTTAGGATAATCACTCAGGTTTTTGACAATATTTTGCTAATGTGTATCAATAATTACTGAACATGCTCTGTTTCAATTTATATTAAAAAAAATCAATGCATCCATCTTTGTAGGTTGTCCTATTCAGGGTGCTAGAGTCTTTCCAGCCATGCACTGAGCAAGAAGCAGAAAACACTCTGGGCAGGTTTCCAGTCTATCACAGGGACAGGCATACAAACACATTTCACTTTACCTCTGATGCATGTGGTTAGACTGCCGGAAGACATTTGGAAGAGCACCAGTGTTACTAATAACCTTCACGATGGCACCATTATATTTAGATGCCCCATTAATCCAGCACAGTGCGACAGTGAGCCAGCATGAAAAATACCAAGACCCTGAAAAAGAGGCAGCTAAATAGAAATCAACCATAGCCATTTACACCTCTGTTGAAAAGGTTTATTCTTTCTCTTTATGTAAGATTACAGCGTTTATCCACTGATACACCTTGCTGCCCCATAGTAAAATAAATTAGCCTTAATAGTAATAATCAAAATATCATGGAGTGTAACCCACTTATCAGTGTGGTTAACTTGAAGTTGTTTGTAATTTGTAGTGTTTGTACTTGAACATGGTCATGATTAATTGCTGAGCATACACTATACTATGATGTTGAGTGCTGGGGCAGAGGTGGAGAAGAAGGTGTTATTTGTTTCGTGTGCACCTTCATTCATCTTTACACCTGTAGAAGGGAGCTACAGAGCATAATACTCTTTAGGATATAAACTGCACACCGACAGCCACTGCACGCACACAGATTTAATAAACACTTTAATTAACATTTAAAGGAGAACATATAAAACAACAAAATTCAGTTCACAATCTATTGTCCCTGCAATTACACCAGAGGTGGGAATGTGACTCTGACCCGACAGAAGGTTTTGATAGGAAGGAAGAAAACTGGTGGACGACATGAACACAGGGGGGAAAAAAGGGAGGGTAAAAATCAAAGTATTGAGGGTTTTAAGGGCTGAGTTTCCTGAGACCTGTTCTTTAAATGTTGCTGCTTAACATGATAAATTGTCCAACTATTGTATCCAGAAGATTCAAAGCTTATTTTCTGAGGTTACTTATTGTTAGATTATTGTGACTGTTTACAATTAATGTGTCATGTAAATCACTTTATACTTAAATTATATTTTAATAGCCTTTAGATTAAATTGTCTCTCTTTTTCTCTGAAAGTCTTAAACAGTCACATTTGAGAAAGAATAATTATTGTGCAAATTGTGTAAAATTTTCCAAATTATCTAGATTATTTAAAGTCTGGTCAAATATTTTGTTACTCTGAAACCATGTCAGTGAACAAACATTGATCCTCTCTCGTTATTTTAAAACATAAAATATACTTATTGCCAAAGCATCAGTCTACTGTACAGTGATGACACCCTCCTCCCAGCTGAACTGGTTCACCAGCACATCGTCTTCCCCCTTCATGGAGTTGAGCAGATACTTGACTCCAGCTTTCACTCCACTTTTCATCCCTGCACCCAGGGCATAGCCTGCCACCCCAGCAGTCCCCCCTGTGGCAACCATGAGAGCATCTGTGCCGAGGTCAACAGCAGTGAGTATGGCTCTCTCCTTGGCAGTTTCTGAGCAGTTGACTGAAGCGTAATACACAGCTGTGCCGAGGTTGTAGAGGGTACTGACTGCAGGGATCCACTCTATTACATTGTACACACGCTCCTCACTTTTGTTGATACAGTTCCTTTGGGTGCTGCGCCTCATTCGTCCACCTGAAGCAGCAGGGATCAAAACATCATCCTCCGTACTGCACTGATGGATCCAACACTCAGACTCAGAGGATTCAGAGGGCAGGATGCGACTGCCTTTCTTCAACACTGCCTCATACTTGCCAGGTTTTAGTCCACTGCTGGTCACACCAGCACACAGGACATCCAGTCTCTCACAGGTGTTCATAGCCTCCTCCAGTCCACCTGTGGCTCCGTCCACAGCTGTTCCAACCAGTGTGGTTCCATTCACACTGGTCCAACCCTCACAACGCTCCTCCTGCTTAGAGGTGTCTTGTCCCATCATACCTTCTCCCACCACAGCCAGCTGCTGAATGTTGAACATCAAAGCCTCTATGTGGCGCCCTGCTTGATCCCTCTCTGAGGTGAATGCTGCTGATACAGGTGCTGGCGTGGATGTTGACTTGCTCATCCTCCTCTTTATCAGATCCTCCACCTCCATCAGGAGCTCCTCTGTATCAGTCACTCCCATCAGGTCATACAGCTTGAGCACCAGGCTCTGAGCCTCCTGTGGGCAGCCTGCCACCACCAACACGGGCACTAAAGAGAGACCCAGAAGCTCCTGTGGGAACGCAGAAGATAATGGGTCGTCCATTGTGCTGGCAGACAGTAGCTCCCCACAGCTGACATTCCTTTGAATGTGGAGATGATCTTGAATCTGTCCCTGAAGCTTTGCCCTGAGAACTGATAGGACATGTTTGGCAGACTGGACTCTCTCCTCTTGTTGTGCTAGCACTGACACAGGACCAGGCTTTTTTGCAGATGAGAGACCAAGCTGAAGTCGGGAACTCCAGAGAGCCTGATCATCCTGTTTGGTTGTCTTTTCTTCAACTTCATGGATGTCAGTTTCTGGGAGCAAAGTCTTCCTCCGAGCCAAAGGAGGTGGCACTCTGCAAAGAGCATGTTCATTCAGCAGGAGCTGGATCACAATCAGCCAATTGAACTTGGAGAACATCATTCGACCACTTGTTAGAGCTCTTTTCTGAAACCACAACACTAAACAGAGGAGGATAAAGAAATACAAGCCAGCAACATAACAAATTAGTCATCATTGTAAATAGTTAATAAACAGTTTCTTAAACAAGAGTGTCTTCTTAATGTCATTCAAAACGCAATTGTAATCCTGCAGTCTGTTGTGTTTATCCTGTACTCAGTCACATGATCTAGTTTCCAGCCAGTTTTGTGGCAGAATTTGTATTTGGTAAAGTTTTTTGTCTCACAATTAAATCCCAATGTAATAAAACAAGCTACATGAATATGTGTTTTAAAAGCAACTATTAAAGACAACAGCAGTGTCAATATATTAGATTTATATAGAAGTTAAACAATGATCCACACTGCAAACAAACAAATAATCAATATTTTTAAATATTTTTAACTATGTTTCAGATTTTTTGCATCCTACTATGGAGCCTTCACGAAATGAATGCATGCCCTATTTTTTTATCCACTCACTACAACTAAAAATAGAAATGTTTTTTCCACCCACGACATAATTTTGTTGCTTTTTTTTTTTGATCCAGTGGCAGTTATTCACCTACCTTAATAATCAGATGTCAAGTCCACAGCGTAACAGTGCGACTGATACGTTTTCACCATGTACTGTAGGATGCTTTTGTTTGTCCTTTTCCCCCTTTTTTTTCTCCACAGAACGTGCATAGCGATCTTCTTTCTCTTTGCCTCCAATGAGAATCTCCTTCTTTACACATGACATCCCACAGCCCTCCCTCTGTCTCATCTGTCTTTCAGCTCTCCGTTCTCTTTGGCCTCATTGCTCAACGGAGAGACCAGGGCTTGAATATTGATTCACGTGGGGAAAGTCCATGTGTACTAAAGCAGTTTTGTTTGTCTACCCTGCTATCCTCTCATCCGCCCCCCTCAACCCTTGCTCTATCTCCCAGTCTGTATGTTTTGTTTTTGACCCAAATACTTGAAAGAAATCCTCCCTCATGCCGTGAGCAAATTTATCTCTTACAGCAAAGAATGGAAGTGAGGAACACAGGGGCTATCTGAGGTAAAGATTACACAATTAATTTGAAGTTGAAGCAACCAATGTAGAAAATACAGCAATTGTGTCATAAAAAAGAAGAACCAAAGATTTTTATACTGAACCTCAAGCAGTGTGTATGCTTCTTTCTTTTTCTAGTTGTATTTGTGCCGTGACCAGTATTCAGTACAAAAGACCACTCTCGTTTCACAGAGATTCAAAGAATTTAGCCTAGTTCCCCTCCCTCGTCTACACACTTCCACTATACCTCACTCACTTTTACTTCCTCTTTACTCTTTACTCTTTCTTGCTCTCTCTCTCTCTCTCTCTCTCTCTCTCTCTCTCCCTCTCTCTCTCTCTCTCTCTCTCTCTCTCTCTCTTACTTTTATTCTGAAAATAATGGCTTAATTCTGTGAGAGTTCTCCAGGGCTTTTTTCTCTTCCCCTCTTTCTAAAGTTAGAGGACATGGCTCATTAAAGAACAGCTGACAAAAACAAGAATCAAGGTTTCACCATGAAACTCTGTGTTGGATTCAACTTTATCCAAGAGTTACGTTTTTAAAAAAAAAATTCTATTAACTATTCTCACATCCGGAGAGCTTTGTGAACTGTAAAAGTGACCAACATTGCACTACATTTTGAACGTAGTGTTACATTATACAGTATTATCATTTTATATTTATATTGTCATGAGAACAAAGTTCAACAGTAAGTGCCCTGCACACTGCTGTTGGGCTACTTCTGTTAAGTAATTAACATTTAGTGATCTACATAGCAGGGATTTAAATCACTCATTTGTCATAATCTCTGCCAGAATTGAAGAAGAAAAGATAAATGTTTGATCAAGGGATCATCTTGCTGTCATTGAGTTTGTCACTGCGCGCACGTGTGTGTGTGTCTCTGTGTGTGTTCAGCTGATTCAACAGCACTAGATGGTGATGTATAACCACTAAGGACACTCTTATACTGAAGTCATTCCTTGCCAGCTCTGGAAAATTCTGCAGTATTCCTCAGAGATAGTTTGTCCTCCAGTTAATACTCCAACAAGAGAAAAAAACAGCAAGACAGAAGCTTGATTGCCTGTTAGAGGGTGTGGTGGTGGTGGTCGGGGGCAGCCTGGACATGGAAAGTTCCTCACAAGTAGACACGAAAAAAAATGTGGATGTCTTAATGGCTCTTGATGATGATGATGATGATGATGATGATGATGATGATGATGATGATGGACTCTGTCAGAAAGGGATGTTTTGGGCCATAAAAGTTGCTTATTTTTTGCCCATTTAATCAGAAGAGAAATTGCCATTTTTGCACCAACTTGAGCACAAACGTGTGTGGATGCACCCACACAAACACAAATACCTATTTTAAAATGAAATAAAATAGATGGAATAGTGCAGTAATTATAAATGAAGTATTCAATGCTAAACACAGATGAGCAAAGAGGAAAAATGGAGGGAAAACAGAAACTGAATAGAAAACAACATATCATGCTATTCTATTATTTTATTAAAATGAAAAATGAACAATAGTCTTTTTTGTTCGGTGCTATTTCAGTAGCACCTAATTTAAAAAAAAATTATAAACTTTTGTGATTTGCTATTGGATTAATGTCTTTGATTGTTTGTTTGTAGTGTTTAGTGTTCTCCAGTTCTGTTCACTTTTGTCTCCTTATTGTCCCATCACTTTTCTCTTTTACTTTCCCTGTTTCATACAGTTGAATGAAGAAGGAAATAAAGGAGGAAATGTATTGCTTTCACTGACTGTTAAGTCTTCTGTTTATTTACAACAACAAAGCTACAAAGTTAAAATCATTTACAGATTGAAGCAATGGTGACATACTGTATAAATGTGGAGTTAATAGGTGATATAGCCCTCAACTTGCTCCGTATTCCCCTTTGAGTCATTCAGGGAGTCTGGATATAAGGAGGCAGCCCACTGGGTTTCACCAACTTAACAATTTAAGAAACTTGACAACTTGTGAAATGTGATAATTAATTGGATCGCTGTTCATGCTGTCTTATCTGCTGGGAATTCAAAATACTTGATACTAGTTAATGCAGAGAAATAAACCCCCCAGAGTCCAATCAAAAATCATCACAACGTGTCGATGCAAGCTGACTGTTTCACACACAGCTGCACTTTGATTAGCTATTACAACTTGTGTCTTCAGAGTATTAACTTCGGATATGAATCACTGTTCTGATTCATGATCACACTGATCGTCCCAGTACAATTACCATGTCTGACTTTAACCCTCATCATACCAATATGACAAGAAGTATACCTCTGGGGTCTGTGGGTCCCCCGGTCAGTAGGATTCAGGTTAAAGTCCTAGAGTCTATGTTTAATAATGGTGTTACAATAATAGATCAGATCAATAATATCACAAAACATGACATTAAATTTTAGACTTCAGAACTTGGATATGTGAAATTAGACACGTCACCAAATACTGCAACATGTCCAACCTCTAAATGGGCGGTGTCAGGGGATAGAACGGTTGTCCACCGATTGGAAGATTGGCAGTTCGATTCCTGGCTCCTCCAGTCTAAATGTCGATGTGTCATTGGACAAGGTACTTAACCCCAAATTGCTCGTGTTGCTGCGCCAATGGTGTGTGAATGTGTATGAGTGGTTAGTGTCCTCCTGATGAGCAGGTTGGCACCATGCGTGGTCACCCCTGCCATCAGTGTATGAATGGGTGAATGAGACATGTAGTGTAAAGGCACTTTGAGTGGTCATAACAACTAGAAAATAATATAAAATATATGAGTACAGTCCATTTATCATAAATGAAAGTTAGTGTACTACTAAGTGTGTCAGAAATTATTGGAACAGTGACTTATCTTTGTTGTTTGGGAGGCAGAAGGATAATTTCACACATGCCTCAAGAAAACTCTGCAATGTACCAATTACCTTTTATTTTCATCAGACATCATGGCTCTGCATTGCAGCATCAGTCAAAGAAAAAACAACAACAATTATTTTCCTTAAAAATTTGATAAAATACTCAAGGCAGAGACAAAGAGTTAGAGGAGGTTTTTAATCAGTGTCCTGAAGGTCCAGCAGCTCAGCTGATTGGTTGAGGGGGATGAATGTCTAGTAGGATTGGAGTTGGGCTAACATGTAACACAAAACTAAAATCAATAACTAAATGTTGTGTGTGACTGCGACTGTGTGTGAGTGTGTGTGTGTTTAGTGTCCTTATTCTCAGGAGACTGTATCTATCACACTTAATCAACACCTCAAAAGCATGTTGGATCAACGTATTTTCTCTTTCACCAGTCTTTACCCTGCAAACATTGCACTCAAGACATTTCATAATCTAATTTGCTGTGGAATTTGGTGAAAGCATTCATGTTCATACAGTAACAGGGGTTTCCACCACTCACTCCCAGCCATGAACTTTAAAACAGGTGGGGCTAGTATGTTGTTTGTCCTGTCTAACACTTTCTTATTGTGGGGTGTAATCAGCATTTCAATGGGTATGGCTTTGCGCTTTAGTCCTGTTAGACTGCAAACCTGCAACCACTAAATTATAATAATCAGTGAGATGACAAGATGAAACTTACTGTAATCATTATAGCTAAAGAAGTGATGAGATTTAACAAATGGAAAATAGGGAATCTAAAAATAAACAATACACCCATGTGTAGTGATAATGCAGTGAAAATAAAGTAACTGAACAAACAAACAACAAATAAAAATAGAAATAACTTTAGAGCAGAAAAAACACAACATCTACCTGTAATTGTAGAACTTTACATAAACTGTAAGAGGGTGAAATGTGGAAAAGAGTTTAGATAGGTCACATTTTTCAGATTTATTCATAATTAGATATTAGACAACCTGGATACTGCAGTTGGTAAAACAATCTCACTACAAAATCCATCTAGTAGCTTTTCAAAAGCTTTTAATCAAACCACACAGTCATGTATATGTTGGAGAGTTTCAGCTTCTCCACTCAGCATAAATCTCTGTCAGGACAGAGAAGACAACACTTTATTCCATTATCATCAAGCAGCGTGTGATATGAATACTGACTTTATTAAACATCATTCAGTGATAATTTAAGTGGCTGCAGTTTTGATCTGATCTGCTCTTCACAGCAGAAAACCCAATGACATCACCCCCCCCCCCCCCCCCCCCCGATTTATTAAGTAATTTTCACTTTAATATCAGTCGGCTCGGCATATAACATTCAATAATAATTATAATAGAGTACAATGTGTTTTGACTGACAACGAAAAGGCAGGACAATAAAAAGCAAAGACACAAGACCCATGAAAGCAATAACAAGGCTGATATTAAGAAGATGACAGTAGAAGACAGTAATAATCAAAGACTTGACGAAAGATTAAAAGATGATAAAGAGATGATAAACAGACGACACATGAAAGCAATTCTGCAGACATGAGTCTTCAGAAGCGATTTAAAAGAAGGGGCCACCTTTAGATTTCAGCCTCGACTTAGGAACAGCCAGAGGGGGCCTCACAGGAGGATCCAAGGCTGTGGGTTGGCTCGTGATGTCTGCAGCACTCTAGTCATAATGGATTTAAGTAATTCATGTATGCCATGTCCAGCCTTAACCTGTAAGTTTAATGTTATGGCTACTAAATGGCTAGTTTAAAATTTAACACAGCATCAAAAGTCACAAACTCATTATATATTTTTAACATTACACATTCTAAGTGATCTAAATCTAAGTATATACAATTATAGACTAGTATAGTTAATAATAGGCCATATAAGAGTTTGGTTCTAAAATAACATCCAATTTAAAAAAACACGTTCACTGCTTTCATGAACACATGATGGGTTTGTCTGAGAGGCCCGAAATCATTTGCTGGTCAAATTTTTTTTGAGAGACAGAATGTCGCATCTGACATTATGAACCCCAGGCGGGTGTAATAAATCCACCCAGCGTTTTGTCTGCGGAAGGAAGCGGTGTCGGAAGGCGTTGAGGAGGAAAGAGACACAATGAACTGCTCATCGATTCAGAGAGTGTGGGAGTTATTTGGCTCAGAAGCACCAACCAATGACAGTGTAGACAGGACAGCAATATCCGCCTGCAGGGCGTAGACATTATAAATAAATTCAATATCTGCTGGGACACACAAACTCTGCTAAGAATATAAGATCATGTACATCTCTCAAGGCAGTTCAAATGATTTTATCACATGTATCATCCTGTTTATCTGGGGCCAGGCCTTCTAACTATTCAATGAAGGCTATAATACCATTATTTAAACAAGACCAAACATACAGTTTACCAAGTTACAGACAGTCATAACGTTCTCTTTCATCAAAACCATATTTAAGTACAAAATAAATATTTTCATATATAATCTGTCAATTAATAAGAAATAAAATAACTAAGGAGCCACAAACCAGAGTGAGTCATATCTGCAGAGGGTCAAAGGCTTGTAATCATGAAACAATTTATTGTCAGACTTAAAAACATTTTAAACTACATATACACACACAAACTCACGTTCCTATATGTCAGTGTATACAGTCATAAACACATACAGTAGATTTATTCATATTCTCATGTGTAGTCCGTCTTATTTGTTCTGTTTTAAAAAAAATCCTAAATCTGTTTGATTTAACCTGAAAGCAAATTATTTTCAACTATAGACAACCTATTCAGATTATGTCTGCTGCATTACTTCTATGTGTGTGTGTGTGTGTGTGTGTGTGTGTGTGTGTGTGTGTGTTTTGGGTGGCGGGTGGAGCTCTAATTGGATTGCAAATGAGCTCGAAGACTATAATAATTGAGGTCGAAAAGCTGCTGAGCGGAGAGACAGCTTTCAGTGGTTTAACATTTCAGTGGTTTATTCTGTGGGATCAGACTTCTTGCAGCTTTTAACAGGTAAGACTCTAAGAAAGTTATTTACAGTAATTTGCAACACTTTGAATGTATTATAGGTTACTTTGTTCTTGAATAGGGGGTACATTTTCTTTAGAATATAATATTTAAGGTTACAACATTATGGTTGTGATTTTAATGACGTTATATTTTATTGGTCCATTATATGATAATTTGATGCCTTATAACTCATTAAGATAGTTTTAAATGTTTTTTTTTTAAACCTATGTAAACATTGATCATCAATTTATTAACCTTTATTGATCATATATTTTATATTTGATGCATGCCCACAGATTAATTACAAATGTTTTCATGTTCAGCTGACCTAATGTGAATTAATTAACTGGAAGGTTTCCAATTACTGTCTCTATTTTACTTACAACTCTAATAAGCGCTAAATAACTTTATTCTTTCCATGAGCCTTTCTAGAAGATTAGTAAGACTTCATAATATGAGGACAAAACACGAATCTGATCAATGCAGAATGTATAAGGAATTCTTGTGACTTTACGTGATCAGTTAATACTTAATGGATCATCTATTAATAGTTATTACTTTAGTTATGTTTATAGCATGTCATACACAAGGGAAATTCAAAGTGCTTTATATATATATATATGAGCATTAAAAAAGTACAACAACATAAACCATTAACATTTTAAAGAATATTTAAAAAATTCAAATTTAAAAAAATAACACAAAAAGTGAAGAACAAAAATATAAATAGAAAATAATGAAGATATCAGGACAATGAAGAGTACTTTAACATTAATCTATAAACCACCAAATTAGTTGAAATCCAGTTATACAGTAAAACTCATCTGAGAGCCACAAGTCTGATCGGTGACTCCTCTCAGAGAAATATGAAGCTGTTTTTCATAAAACTCATAGTCGGATGCAAACATGTTGCTGCATACATTAGTTATGTGTGTTGTATTATTATAACCCTTATGATAGTGTTACCTTTCTTTACAGCCCAAACTGTGGTTACTTGTCTTTGTCAGTAAATAACCTGATGTTGGGTCTGATTGTGATTCTACAGATACAGATTTTACTCTGTGTTAATATTACTGCCGCAGGATACAACATTAAAAAAGAGGAGTGATCATCAAGTGCTGAAAGAATGAGCGCTGAGGGTCTGTCACAGTGTGAAAGACCACAACAGCAGCCTACAAATTACACGTTAACAAAAAATGAAAAGATGTAGTGCTCCACAGTCAACAAGAAGGCATGTTTTAGTTTGCTTTAATGCATTATTTAATCCATAAAAGTGACAGATGTCAAATGTGTTGTACTTTAAACTCTGAAGTTAACCAGGAATACTTTACATCTTCACACAGAAGAGAAAGCTGTGAACGAAGATAAGAGGGTAAATATTTAACAGGAAGTTGGGACTAAACTTGGTGGATCCTCATAAAGATGACAAGAAAAGAAATGTAATCAATAAAATAGCTGTGTCTTTTCTTATGGTAGACTTGGTAACAGCACCCATCAAATGAATGAGCGCAGCTGAAAGACTTCAACTTGTGACCTGATGCAACATGAAGACACTGATATGTAAACGTATGTTAAATGATTGTTGAAGGTCTCAGTCAACATTGATGTTAATGATATTGACATTATGTGAGAGAGGAAACATCTGTCAGCCAAAATAGTTTATAGTTAATAATAGTTTTCATTTTTAAACATAAAGAGCCAACTAACACAATACACAACCTTTATACAGGCATAATTACTCAAACTTTCGACATATATTATTATTATTATTATGTGACATAGAAAGTACTTCAGTGGTCATAATTTGAGACTCAATGAGCAAGAAGAAGTCAGCACCTAAGTGTCTGAAACCATAAACAACAAAACCTCCTTTACCCAACAGAAACAGACCCACCACATGTCTCTCTCAGCCTTGTTATGGTGTTTACTGCATTAAATCCAGTGATTCCCGTTTCAGAGTGATGGAGAGAATTCCAAACTGCTGCAGCTTTGCCTCGCTGGTTGCTTTAGTCATCCTCGTCTCATTTCCTGTGAGGTCATGGTGTGAGGAGGGCGTCTTCAAACCGCAGACAGAGGTACGATTGACCAGAATTTATGTGATTATTACAAAGTCATGTGAGTTGAATTCACATATCAAATCCTGAAGCCTTTCAACAGAATTTGCTCTGTTTTCTCCTCCAGGCTAAGCCAGAGTGTGCCGTTAGAGAAGATGCAGAGCTGAAAAGATTTGATGATGATTATGACAACTTTGTGGGTCTAATGGGACGCAGAAATGCTCCTCAACCAATCAGTGAGTTCTCTTTTGCAGAAAAGCCTTATCCAGCAGCACTGTAAGCCTGTCAGCTCAGCTTACTTGTGACTCTTTTCACAGGCAACAAAAACACCCGATGGTCAAGAAAAAGTAAGAGCTTGAAGTTAAATTCTATGTAAGATCACTCTTTTCTGTAATGACCTCATTTTATCTTTTATGGCATCAGTTGAAAACTTGCTGCTTATCTTGAACAGGAGACCTGGATCATATCTTTGCTGATTTGATGGGGCGAAAAATGAGTGAGTCACCTTACTGACACTGAAAGCAAATAATATAAAAGTAGTGCAATTTTCTCTTGATTCCTTTAAGTCACCGCATATTTGGTTTGGACAGATAATGAAACATTAGTGCATACTGTGTTTTCATCAACACCAGAGATAAAAAGCTCCCAGTTGTCCCACAGTCCTCAAACAGTTTCAAGTTAATGATGTGCTGACTTTAAGAAAATCTCATTATGTTAGTAGTTTCAGTGTATATAGATCATTTTTGATAAGTTAAGCTGAAATTTGGGGGTTGACAAACTATAATGGACACATTTCCTAATTGAATATACTTTAAGCATTTCTGTACTGCATTTTGTTAATATTTCTAATGTAGAGGGCATATCTGTAAAAAGATAATATCAGCCTGTGTATCAGCTCTGCCGATTTATTGATTGGGCTCTACACTACATTTATATAAACATGCCGATTTATGTGCTGAAAATGCTGAAGATCAGAATGGACAGAGTTATGGGGCAACTATTGATCCTTTCTGTTAAAAAATAACCTGAATTAAACTTGGTCAAAGATTTTAAACATGAAGTGCTTTTAATGTTAACACTCACTGGCAGCAGCAGTGCCAGGTGTAAAACCAACAGCTGGTTTCATGATAACAGGGCGCAGGTTATTTAGAGCTGCTCTTCTTTTCACGTGAAACAGGAATGACTTGTCCGTGTGCGCAGGAGTATTTACAGACAAGGAGAGGCAGATTCATCATCAATCACGACAAGCAGAGGTAAGAAACTTTGACCGACACCCTGTGTCAAAAAAAAAGGTTCTTTGTTGTGCAATCTTTTGACCAAACCTTGTTCTCTCTGTTCAGGGTTTAGTGCTTTCTGTAGAGGGGATGTCACACCTCGTCTCATCTCCAACGCAGACTACCAGTCCTTCAGTTTCTCACAGTGCTGAAAAAGCTTCACAGCTATTGTATCAACAGAGGACATTGTTTTTGTTATTTAACCACAGAGGTGAAAAAGCCATATTAACAATGCATGAATGCTTTTCTACTGTCTCTGGAAAATGTTCTGAAATGAAATATGTAAAAAAAAAAGTTAAACAAACAAGATATACATAAAATATGCATTTATTTATAGTGATTCAAGTCATTCACTGAAAACAATCTTGCACACCAATGACGTGCGCTCAGACTCATTTACACGCTAAAGTGTATTGACTCAATTAAGACGTCAATACCAACATAAATACGTTTCAAATATACAGTACTGTACACCTTTCCCTTTGATAAAATGTCAAAGTTGTATGACGTCGATTGTCGAGGACTGGGTGTGTTGTATCACTACTGTGTTTGAGTCCAGCAGAAATTTGACCCACTAATGGTAATCAGCCCTTCCCCACTGAAATAACACACGACTGTTAATTCACTTGAAAGCAAATATTTGAAAAGAAACCATTATGTAAAACATGCTAATTTGGTTTAAACTAGACTTTCCCATTTTTTAATACAAACAAAACAAAACAAAACCTTGACATGCTCTGTGCTCGTACCAAAGGAAACGGAGTGTAAACACTTACAAAAGGCATTTTGACAGGCATTAGTTACCTCATACGTTTAAACTTCAACGAGAATTAAAAAGGTTTAAGTGGTTAAAATAGAAAAAAAACAAAACAATTTGAAACACTCAAAAGTGCATTCAACATTTACTTTTCACAAATTAAGTAAAACAAATGTTGTTCAGATTTAAATCATCACTAAATCCTGGAGCCGTTTTCTGTATTTGGTCATTACTGTATCTCCAACAAAATTAAGCGCGAACAATAATCCTTGTTTGGTTACAAAGTAGTAAAGGAACTGTTATGAATACTTTAATTTGAATATACAAATATTTACTAACAACAAAAGAAAAAGGTCCAATTCTATCTGAGCCACCCAGAATTTAAAGATCACACAATATTGCAAAAACTAAAATTGTATAAAACAAAACAAAATCTTGCTTATTCAGAAAAACACTGTCACGAACAAGTCATCTGCTGGCTTGAACGAAGGCCATACTCATTACATTGGAAGGATTCAATTAAATAATAGTCCATCTGAAAGCATCACTCTCATCATGGTAATGTCACAGTGCAAAGTCATGTGTGCAGCTGATGGCTCATACAATCTCAATTTACAAAAGGCACAAGCTAACGAGTCCACTGGGGCAGGGCAAGGGTAACTGAACTGTGTGTATTCAGTGCTGCTATCTGGAAGTAGACACACAACAGTGTGCCACACATGCTGTAGAGTACACATCGTTTTGCTCTACAGAAAAAATACAATGACTGTAGGTGTCTAACCACTAAAGACAGATCAATATCCTTAGAGTTTGTCAACTGAAGATTCAGCACCTAGAAAAACCAGCTCCAAGTATAAATGTGAAAGGAGGACAGCTCTGCTTCGATTTTCTCCAACTATTTGTTAAAAGGACCGCATGGACACAAATACTGACATATGTACTGACTTGTGTGATCATTCAGATAGACACAGTCACATCAATGCATCTGTCAGCCAGAGAAATATGAATGCACCCAAACAAAGTTTTCCTATGAAACTTAAGACCTGCATTTGAAGATGAAATGTTTGGAAGGTGTATTATATACTAAGATTCTTCTGTTCCATGACACTTGATTAGAGCTGCAAATTTATGGTTGAAATGGTATCGCAATTATTTTTAATGAATGTTAATGTCATGATTATTCTATCCAAAATTATTTAATTGCATTTCACCCCAGAAAACTGCCTTCACTTTCACGTTACAATATCCTTGATAAACCTAAAGCTACTATTACAGTAAAAACAGGACTCTCATCATAATGACTGAATTAAAACACAGAACTACCTTTCTCTGTGCCAGGTTCTTTGTCCGCAGCTCTAGTCAAGTGTAGTAGAAAGCAAACTTGGATGCAAAACAGGTTAAGTTAGTTATTAATAATGTCTGTGCTCCTCTTGCTATGACTGTGATCAGCTGCAGCACATTTTGGTTGACTTCACACATGATCTGATTAGCTCAAGGCGCGTTACTGTGTCTCCCTGGCCTCCAAGGCACATAGCTACCTACGTGTGAATCAAGTCAAACAACTCCATCAAGTCAAGCACCACTTCACTGCGTAGTTGTTGATCCAGTTTTGGTGGGGCTACTTTCTCCATAAAAAGGATTAAAACAAAAAAAAAGTTAAACCAAATTTAACTGGCTCTGGAATACTTTGGTACACCTTAAAAAAAAAAGGAGTACAGAAAGGTATTCCCCACTTAAAAAGAAAGTCTGTTTAAAAGGTAAGGTTGGCTTGTAAGGTTACTCTTTTAAAGAGTCTGTTGTAATAACCACCTAACCAACCTGAAAAAACAAGGTCAGTCTTGCAGTCACAGTAAATTAGTAGCAGTACTTCAGCTGGAGAATCTTCAAGCAGTGCACCTATTGTGGGGACACTTAAGCTCAAAGAGGACCATTCTTCTACTCGTGTAGAACAATTTGCCAGGATTATCAGAATGAATAAGCAAACACTCAAAACACACATTCTCCCCTCATTAATGATCCATTTCTCTCAATACTCCCAATAAGTCCAACTTATTTTCCTGCTGGTGCAGCAGGGGGGCCTTCACCAGCTGCAGGAGGGGGATCTGCACCCTTTCTCTTGTCAGTCCTGGACAGATTGTCCCCCTCTACTTGCCCTTTTTCCTGAGAAGCCCGCTCTTTTTTCCCTTCAGCGTCATCCAAGGAGCTCAACTGCTCAAAATTGTAGCCAAGTGGGGTGGTAGGCTGGTAACGGTATCTGTAGCCAAAGGCACGCAGGTGATAAGTGTAGTACTCCAATAAATACATGTGTGAAGCATCTACGTAGTGGAAGGACACTGACACATCTGAGCAGCAGTTTGGACCCTGAAGGAAAACAGAGAAAATGGTTGAGATACATGATCAAAGAATCACAGTTTGCACATGCAGAAACCCTCATCGAAAACGGGTCGGTGGCATAGGTGTGGACACATTTGTATGCCTATTGTGAGATAATAGATTCAGGAAATACCTCTCACTAAATTTAACAGTGTATCAATGTGATAGATCAGTCACCACTATCCATATTCATGGTTACTGTGGCTCTACCAGTTTGACCAGCACATAGAGATGTCAGGTTTATGTCAACAAAAATGACACATGGAGAAATTCAAGAAAGCTTTCTTCACTTGCCTCTGAGATGGGGTAGTAGCAGTAGCTCCAGTACCAAAAGCTCTTGGGAAACTTGGAAGTGAGATGCTGCTCAGGGACAAAGGGGTGAAATGTCTCCCGGTGCACAGTGTCTCTGGAGTCCCCTGCCAGCACCCCAACTTTTTCCATGCACTGCCCCATCGCCAGGTCCTCTACAGAGGTAGTGTGAGTGCACTGTTTGTTTTTAAATCCTTCTACAAATCGCCGCAGAGCCTCTTTGCTCAGCACATAGCCCGCACCACCACTCATGTAGCCTTGCTTGGTGTAGGGCTTGAACCTGCGGCCAAAATAAATAGGCTCATCTGGGGTGTGGTTTGCAAGAACCCAACGCAAGTTGTCTACTATTACGTAGGTGTCGTCATCTGCCTTCAAGAACCAGTCGGCTTCGTTAATATGATGCTCGTAAGCGTAATGGAAGGCCCGTATGGTTTTCCAGTACAGTTGGTCTCGGCCCTCCTTGGTGCCCAGGCCCACTGTTGGGAAGTCGGGGTCGTCCACAGAGCTCATGAAGACCACAACATTGCAGTGGCGACTCCATGTGGACTTAACATGCCGAGCCTTCTTCTCCAAGTTGTTGGGTCCCGTCATCACCCAACAGAGAATACGCACCTTTTTGTAAAGTTCATCAGCCATACGGCTGTCCTCACCTGGAAACAGGACATTAATGTTAGAATCACAACACTCCATAATAAACTGCTGATACGCATTTTGAATTACTGGAGAGTATTCAGTGTAAACTGTTCAACATGTTTGTTTCGAAGACTGTTAAAACATCTATTTACATATACAAATACTAAATATGTAGAATGGATTTTAAAGGATATGGCTTGGGAGTTTTTCTTATTGTTAACAAATCTCATGTGCTGAGCTACAACAACAATGAACTGATCCTACTAACAAGTATTGTGCATCCATCCAAAGCCTGATACATTGTTTTCCTCTGCTGGGTGCTAAACTTCTTGTTCTTGTGAAAATATGGTGATTGTTTACTGTAAAGAGTACCGTGTCTCCATTTCTAAACAAACTTAAGTATTATTATTAATATTTGAAAATTGTAAAATCATAGAACCTGTTATAGAAAAACAAGTTAGTGATAAAGTGAGAATTTTTTCAATTATATATACAAATACACACCCTTTAGATTACGTCTCCAGATATATTTTCTAATTGTGTCTAATTGTCACTCAATAAACAGATAAGTGTTTATCTTGTAAGCAGAATTTTTTCTTTCCATCTCCCTGTGTGTCCCTGTTTCCATATGTGTATGTGATGCACAGGACGCCACATCAACCATATTAATGCACTGAAATATTAAAGCTGTAATCATGCAATGACTGAACGAATGTTCTACTAAACAGCACTACACCTCCCAATCTGCCTTCTTGCAGCTTCCAGAAAGTACAGACACCTGTCAAATTTGACTGCGTTTAATCACTTCGTGTGCAGCATTCATGGTTCAAGGCCAAAAATAGTTAACTTGTTTTTTAATTACTGCAGTTGGTGATCACCTGTTTTGGAGCACTTTGGTCTTAATATTTAAAATAAAAAGTGTTACATTGAATATTTCCTGTCAAAACTCTTAGACCAAACAACTCACAACTAATGCAAGTGTAAAGTGCAATACAGACTATCAAATCACGCAAAATCACACAAAACATAAATTAAATCTGTCAATCACACCCTAACTAAATGAGAGCAGCAATGATTAGTTAATTAAATGTTCAGTTGCTGACTATTCAATTTAAATATCGTTTTGAGTCATCACAAGATATTTGAACAGGGCTCTGGGAAACAGCGATGGACATGTTTCACTATTTTCTGGATTAATTGATTAATCAAAAAATACTCAACAGATCCACAAACGATTGATAGTAAGAATACTTGTTAGTTGCAGCCATAAACTAAATGCAGTGACTTCCTTGTAGGAAATAAATAAATTTACAAGGAAACGAAAACTTGATCCTGTTGTTCAATGATGTCTGGTGAAAAATGGAGGAAGTCCATTCCTTAAATAATACAATAGTCTGGATAATAACGTGGTATTGATATACTTCTTTAAGTTACTGTATGTGGACATCTTTTTGAGTGAGGTGTGCTACTGAGACACCTGTACCTGTATGATGAGGGTGTTTCAGGTTGAAAAGAGCAGACCTCTCCTTCTTCCATATCTTCCTCTCTTCCTCAAGCTGTTGCTGGTGGTCATGAAGTTTTTCAAAGCCGCTGGTTTGTTGCTCTGATAAAGTCCTCTCAAACCACACCTGCCGCAAAAACACGTACAGTGTAAAGGTCCCCACCACAAAACCAGCATAAAATGAGAATCTAGATCCCAGGGCCTTCATGCTGGACCAGGTGTCTCGCTGTCAGTCTTTCAATGTGGCAGGTGCTGGATAAGAGAAAAAGAGAGACAACATGGACACAAGTTTCACTACATGGACTCCACTGTATCCAGCCGTAAACGTTCAGGTCATCGGTGCGGTGACGAGTGTGTGAAGAAATGGGTGAAGTGACACCTGTGAAGTAATGTCACTCCCATTTTAAGGTGTGGTTATACTCACCAGCCGTGGCACAGGCACCATAGCAGCTGGTTTATCCGACAGCTACTTCATCGTAACGAAACACATCGACAACTCTGAAAAGCGTAAACTGAGCCAGTTTTGACCGCGACGTCGCGTTATTTTCTACTAGCTAGCTACACGAACAGTTCAAAGGTAGCAAACAGCTACCCTGACAAAACAGCGAGAAAGATAAGCAAACGCCACCAAGGATATAACCTTCTGAATGTAAAAACTAATTTAAAAAATGACAGCGTTTGATCCCTGGCTCCTGGCCTAGGTGCTAACTGTCTGGGCCGATATCTGCTGCTAACTTCAGTGCTAATGTTAAGTTAGCGATACTTCCTGTCGCCTCAACATGAGGCTGGCTGAAGGAAACCTTACAGAGTTAATTATCTGACCGACCAAGCAAACACTGACAATGACAAGCCACGAAAAGTAACGCTAAAGACCGAAAAATGCCAATAAAAAAAGTCCCACAACGCCGCATAAACTACATTTAAGTTGTCTGACTGCTGACTGACTTCCGTCCAAAAAAAATGTGATTCCGGTCAAGTGTTTCAACAAGAAATGTGCAGGAACAGATACGTGTTGCAAAGAAATACCAGCTTCTGACAGGTGTGTCCGAGCACAGATATCTCACCTGACAACATTTGGTCGACATTTTGGTCTTTTTCATGAATTTCATGAATAAGGAAAAACAAATGAACCCTGCCTGTAAATCACCATGGCGACCATCTACACCTACGTCACATTAGAAATCACATTGCGTAAAGTCGTGTTTCATCGTGACAGTTTTTCCGCTGATATATGAGATTTGAAGTAGCTGTTTGCTTTAACAACACTCACGCTGTTTGCCAACTGCTGAGCAAATTTGCTCTATGAATAGTAACCTTAAAGCAGTCACACCCAATCTCAGGGGCTCCTGTCACTACACCTAGCTCAGGGCAATAAAGCTTCCACCCTGTCACAATCATGGCACATTCCTAAGTGGGCTAACCCCGACTTTAGCTCCGGGCTTGCTGGCCCTGCACCAGAGTTTTGGGGGTTATCCCCTGAAAATTAACTACACAGGGGCTAAAAGGTGCCAATGTGTAACGGGGCTAAAGTAAACATTGGGAGTAGTCACGTGTTATTGTAGGATGTAAATATTAGTAGTGTCTTTCACAGGGCTTTTAGCTCAGAGCTGAATCCTGTAGCCCTGGATTTAGGTTAACCCTGGGTTAATGTGTTTGTGAAAAGGGGCTAAATTATCCCAGGGCAACCTCTTAGCCCAGGGCTGAGGATATGAATTATGAAATGCCTTTATAAAGGCCTGAGGGCATGCACTATGATGAACACAAATATATAAACTCATCCTTATCTAACATAAACAAATAGCTGAATCACATCCACAAGACTTTTATGGTAGTTTGTTTTATTTCAAAAGAACAAGCAAAGAGTGCTCAAAGACTTTTATTTACAAGGCAGCTCAGATGGACCTAAGATTTTTTCAGACCTTGAAGTCATGAGGTGTTTGTTACTCATTGTATTAAAGGACATAGTAATAAACTCATCTTGTTTTTTTCCCTCTATATTAAGTTGTCATCATTTACAAATAATGTGTGCAGCTGAGGGGTGAGGCTTGACATGTGATGCAGAGAAAAATGAGTGTTATGGCACACTTTTAATCACAGGACAGGTTGATGGCACACCTGTGATCAAGGGAGGGGACTTTTCCTCCATTCAAGCCACGTAATGGACATGGGGCCTGTATCATGAAGCAGGCTTAACAGTAAATTCAGATGGCCAGACTAACATTGATGTTAGTAGATAACCGGTAAAGCTGGTTATCAATAGGCTCAAATGCTACCTCTAGGTTTTCCTATGTAGCCATGAGCCAGCTTTACAATACAGCAAATACTATATTAAGCCAAAACACAGCTCCACAGAACTGACTTTTTGATACAGACCCCAGATCAGATAACAACATTAATTCATTTGGCCAAATAGGAAAACACCAACAACACATTAATATTTTCTTGGTGCTGACTTCTTAAAGAACAAATGCCCCAATCATGTGTCTGAAAAAGTCTGAAATTAAGTTTCACATACAAGATTGCACGGTCACAAACGTATTCACTCAGGTAACGCAAGCCCCACTAGATTTGTGCTAACATACAACAATTCAATTCAAAAACAGTTTCACACAGAAATTATGTACATATTGAGATCCACAGAGCCACAATTATTCACAAACTATACAAATTCAGCCCTTTAAAGTACACCTCTGAAGGATCATTACAAACACTTTGTGTGGATTCATTATTTTGGTAATCTGATTGACATTATAGCTTTCTTTGTTTTCCTTTACTAAATTAAGCGAGGTAAATTCTTATTAGAAACAAAAACAAAATACACATTTAAAAAGTTTCATTTTCTGACATTCTTTCAGTGTTTTTCTTTTGAACAGTACAAATGACAGACCAAGGGAAACCCAAAAAGAAATAATGTATAATTCAGCGTTTACAGAACCTTTTCCTAAAAATATAAAGTGCGACAGCATGTGTCTGTAATCTACATTTGTGTTTACCAGTAATTTAATCAACAAACGCAGCGTATCGGAAGGCTTCAAAGACAGGTAAGAACTAAAATGAACCCTTGACTGTTTGTCCTTTGATTTCCAGACAATCATACTGTTCAGGAAACAATAAACGACACAACCTGTGTAAACACTCATCCAGTCTGAGACATGCACATTTCCTCCAGCTGTGTCACGTAGAGGTAAAAGTAAAAAGTAAGTTAACTGTGGACACACAGTGTGCTGCCAACAACTTAAGAACAGGATGCACATATTCAGGAAAACTCACTGAAATATTTCTAAAAAGGTACATTTTGTACATCACCTGGATTTTCCAGCCATCTATGAAAACTGAATCCCATCAAAAAGGGGAAAATGCATAACTTCATTCAACTGCACAATTACAGCTGACACTGCGGTTTTATCGTGCAACATACATGGTGCCCACTAAAGACACATATTGCCTATTTAAGACACAGAGACACATTTTCTGAATGCGCAAACAGGTGAGTTGACATTATCTGCCAGGTTTAATAGCAAAAATTGGATCATATGGGCTCTTTTTCAAATTTGCGGCTGCATTTCAGAGCCCTCCTCCCTGCTGGCCTCCACAGGAGTTCACCATCACAAAAGGTGTACTGGATGTACTGAATGAGCTCAGATGTCTACATCGTCAGAGTCAGAGGTGCTGGATGACTGTGACTCCTCCTGGGACTCTCCCCACACAAACCTATAGTTGTTCTCCAACTCCTGCTGCCTCTTTTGCTCCTTGTAGACTTCTTCTGTGCCTCCAGTCTGGGATAAAAAAAAAAACATATTTTTGAAACAACAGTGACCTTTCTGATCAAGTTTATTTGACTTTCTGGAAAATTTAAATAAAACTGATTATAACAACTTGTGGCAGTCTACATGGGAATAATGTTTAACACCAATGACAAAACACAAATAGTGTAGACATTTTTATGACGTTCGTGAGGGGCGGCAAGACAATTAGACCTGCTAAACTCATTAGTTATTCTCTGCACCCATATTTCACTGATTAGTAGTAGACGATTTTTAAAAAGTGGTGACTTATTTTCATGCCATCTAATATCAAGCACATTTATTTATATCATACTAGAACAAACCATTTCAAAAAGAAAATGATGAATGTTAAAACACTTTCTGTATCTGAATATTTTATATGTATATATTGAGAAGTCCACAAAATGTCTTAATTTGTGCTTAGAAACAGCTCAAGTGACTCCTTAAAGCTTTAAACGTACTGTAAATGTTTCATGACTACAGCTTAATGGTGTGACAATAATCTGCTATACAAGAAGAGCAGCTGCATAGATATGAACAGCTGTTTCTATTCAACTTCATACAAGCTAAAATTATTTTCTAAGAAAACTCTACAGCACACAGCTGCTGGCAAACACAGAATAATGGTGCATAAACTCACATCCAGAAGGATCCAAATGAACCCAATAAAAATGCATTGTCAACACTTAAATTACCAGGAGATTTATGAGAAGCTCCCTGAAGGACTTTGTATCTTCTTCAGTCAGCCACTGATCACCTGCCTCCTCTGCATTCTTTCGCGTCAGGATTTTCACCTCAATTTTACCTAAAAAAAGGAAGCAAAAACAGGGGGGGGGTTTCCAATTAAATACATGCACTTCAGAGTGGTTCAAATTAAGAAAACTGTAACACATGTCAAAGCAACAAATGGTTTGAATGAAGAATGGTGCATGCACAACAGTGGACGAAAGAGACTGAACACACATGGAAAGCACACCTTTTATTTCTTTTTGTCTTTGAGATAAGCATCAGCTAACTGCTGTCAGACATTTCTTGATCGCTTTTGTGATCTGTAAAGTTTCAATTCTAAAATCAAATATAGTACGGGCTTCCTAGCCTAATGCCCAGCTCTAATTTTGAGTTAATGGCAAAACTGCTTTTTGGTCTTCAGTATTAATAATCATCCTGATATTTAGTCTGTTTCGAATGACTAGACCTGTGAATAAAGGAATACTAATAGTATGGATTGAGTTGTTTTTTAAAATTTTAAACTATGTTAATTGACTGCTCGGTTCCTGTGTGGATTTCTAAATTATTTTGCCTAGTTTGCACCCTTTGTCCCATCACTGCTTTTCCAAATCCTTTCTGCACTGTATACCCTACATCTAGAAATTGTATGCTTGTTGACAAAGATTATAAGAGAAGTACAGTACTGTATGCTCAAGATAATAGATGGAAGAGAAAAAAGGCCGTGAGTGTTTCGGGCACTCCCTTCATACCTTCGGCCTTCAGTCCTGCTTTCTCTAGCTGTTCTTTAACCACGTCCTTTATGTGCTGCCACTGGGGGTCGCCTTCGCCCATCTCCTGAACTTTGACCTCCCCATCAGGGCTGCTGCCCGTCTTATACTTAGTAATTTTGATCTTAACATGGTCGTCAGCTGCTTGGTCTGGGGTGACGAGACAAAAGAGGGACAAACAACACAGTTGACCTCAAACCAATCAGCACAGCCACAGGATGGAGGAAGTGAGAGGCAAGAATCCAAAACACTCTCTGTATACATTACATGCTGTCATAGAGTTCAATTACTGTGACTGATTTCAGTAACCTTTGATTTTGATTTCAATTACTGAAAATAAATTAACCCACAGACACATTAATGGCAGCAGAGGAAAGAAGACTAACTAACCACAGAACATATCAATCTAACACCAGCTCTCTGTGGATTCATTTTCTTTCTGCATCAGATCCCATGTGTGCATCTATACTGCGATGGAAGATGTCACAACAAACATCTACTGTACATGATGATGAAATATGAAGAAGATGAGGTGAACAAACAGTGCACATGACTGCAGAGCGGCAGTCTGTTCAGTTACCTGGCTGCCTTGGAGCCAGGCTGGGGCTGCCCCTGGTTGGGTCGCTGGCTCTTTGAACTCCTGCTGTTTGCTGCTCCGCATCCTCGACATCTTTCTCCTCCAAATGGTCAAGTAGCTTATCTAGTGTTGTCTCCAGTGTCTGTGTCGCCTGAGTGCGATCAAACTCCCCTTTCAGCCCCTCTGTCTCCAGTTCTTGCTGAGCCTACAGCACAGAGAAAAGCCAAACATGTCAAAGCATTACTGCACAGTCGTATGTCTCTGTCTTTTAATATGTATGATTTGATTCATGTAAAAGCTGTTACCTCATTTATGATGTTGTCAAATTCCTTCTGCATTTCCTCCTTTATCTCTTCAATCTGATCAGATGGCACTGAGAGGTCAGCCATCTCATCCTCAAACTCCTGTAGCAGCCGTTCATCTTCATTTTTCTCTTCCTCACCGTGCTTCTCCGTTAACCTGTCGCCTGTTTGTTTCTCTGCTTGACTTGTGGCTTGCTTTTGTGCTTTCTAAAGACAAACAAATACTACACTGAATTGGAATATATAGGCATTGCAAAGAAAAAAATATACTGTGACAGGTGCACAGACATGAATTGTAATGATCTTGGAAAGCACTTACCTTCCTGTTACTCTCCTTGAGGTGCTGGACAAATTTCATCAGGTCTGCCGGGTCTGTGATGATTTTAAAGTTGAATTTTCCAACTAAAAGAGATTAATTTGAAGAGAGAACTTGTTACAAATTCACCATGGAACAACACTTGTTCAATTTGCAAACCAGGCAACAGAAATGCACAGAAACAAAAGACTGTGGCATTATTAATCTTGTTTGAGGCTCTCTGAAGCTGCAACCAGCAGACATTAAATCAGCTGTGCTGTAACATGGTGACCACAATGATCATAAATTGCATTGGTCTCCCTAGTGTGTGTGTGTGTGTGTGTGTGTGTGTGTGTGTGTGTGTGTGTGTGTGTGTGTGTGTGTGTGTGTGTTATGCAAAGGGAGAGTGGCAAAATACAATACCTTCATCACCATCATCTATGACTTCATTGTCTGTAAGTGAATTATAGCCATCATCGTCTGCCTAAGTGAGGAGAAAAAGAAAAAATCAGATTACGCCCTCTAGTGGTTTGGTCCTGACCAGCAAAGAATCTTCACTTCAACTTCACATATATAAAAAAATACATATAGACAGTTGCACAGATATTGGAATGACAGTTTGGTGAGTCCATGATAAAGAGCAATGAATAATGAAATATATATCTATTTAGTCTGGAATACATGGAAATATAACCTAAAATTTAAAACATTATAAAGCTCCTCCGCCAAAAATTATGTGTTTTAACACTGTGGACATTCACAGAGTAATTTAACTGACTGAAAGGCTGCACCGACTCCGAGGAGGCACCACTCACTAAAAGGGAACATTTCTTCTTAAATATATTTCAGTACCTCACTCTCCTGCTGAGAAGCAGATGTTTTTGAACTCTCTGGTTTTGTAGCTCCCTCCCAGAAGTGAGAGTCCTCTGCTTCTTCTGATGCAGCATTCTCAGATACATCAGCAGTCTCTGTTTCAAAATAGGCAAGCACTCATGTTTACAAGAAATGTTAAGCTGATGGAAATATGAAGAACAAAAAAAAATCCCCAAACTGACTAGATGATGTGGTGTATTGAGAAATATGGTGCTCTTTAACGTATAGAAATGCACCTTTTCTGTCTGACTGGTCTTGGTCATCACTAGATGCAGGAGTTGTCTCTTCTGGTGTTACTTCCACTGCTCCATCTGCTCCTTCATTACCAGCCAACATCTCATCAAGACTCCGAAGCTCCTCTGAGATCTGCTCTACTTTACGCTTTGTGTCCGCTGGGAACAGACAAAGGAAGGAGGAGGGGGAAGGACAAAAGAGAGACAGAAAGAGCATATTTCTAAAATTAGAATTTCCCACATTAAGCCATGCTCCAGTGCCCTGCTTCAACAGAAAATGACTATGATAGAAGCAAGATGCTCTCTAAATGCTGCGTCACTGTGACTTTGATTTTTGTTAACTCACAGACTTGAGCTTTGACGTAGTCCATGTACTGTTGGGCACTGAGTGCTGGCTGGCACACGATACCCTGGGGTTTGGCAGTGGATGGTGGGCGCAGGAATGGATGCTGGCAGGTGCGACTCGTGTGAACTGTGAGCACATAGCGGCAAGACTGGGGTTCATCCACTCGGGCAATGTAGTCACCTGAACCTTCTTCACACACAAACTGGAAAATTTTGAGGGAAATCATTAAAGTGTGTCAATGAGCATCGTTTTGGTACAAATGCAAATTTCCAATGACTTTATGACTGTGTTAAGAGTAGTAAAACTTAAATGAATCAAGAAAGACAGAAAAATCTACACAGACAGTGCAGAATACAAATTTATTCAAATGACTCACCCGGACTTCAGTCTCTCTGGGATTTCCATTTAGGTCACACTTAGAGCCATTTACATATGTCTGACTGTGGTAGCGCTTCAGTCGGTGCTGTTTGGAGGCCTGAAAGATCAACACAAAAGATGTTTTAATTCAACTGATTTACTACACAAGATTCAATTCAACCAATATTGTAATGCAACTCTGCTTTAGTCCATCTTCTGGAATGCAAATCTGATGGTTTTGATGTCTGATGTCATCATGACAGCTGCTAAATACAGACATGCTTTGCAGAGCAGAGCAAGATTGGGTTGCATCAACCTTTCATAAATACACTAAACTTATGTGTGATGTCTTTTCTAAGTTATCAAACTTGCCAAAACCAATCATATAAACCATAGCACTATAATATAATGAGGCCAAACAGTATATTAAAATCACTAGTCAGTACCATGTAGATGTAGGGATGAATTGTTTGTCTCACACACGCACGCACACGCACACACGCACACGCACACGCACACACACACACACACACACACACACACACACACACAGTGTATATATGAGTAATATGTTTCAGATCATTTATGTAGTAATGAGTGAGAGTCCGACTGCTAATTGAACCGTTGCCATTGAGTCATTTGGTGTAATGTTAATATTTTATAATTTGAAGTCTATTGTGTTACTTTTGTAAAATGCTATTTAAATCGGTCCCAATCAACATTATCATTTAACAGCATATCAAGTGCGTAAATCTCCACTCAGTAAACACTTACATTATAAATATGTTTGAACTGGAGAACCAGCTCCAGTGGCACTCTTGTTGTTTTTACTAATATCAACAAATGAATATCAAACAAACTGTTTTATTTGTTCTTTCAAACACTCAAAATAACAAATCACCCTGGGTGTGTTGAAATAAATCAGACACTATCTGAAGGATTTATGAGCTCTTCATCACCAGCAGCAGATGAAAGACAAGAAGCTGACACAGCAACGACTCAAGATCATCACACTATGATGAAATAGTCTTGGGGACTCACACATACTGCACATTTTATTCCACAGCGATTATATGAGCTTTGATCATCTAAAGCAGGGGTGTCAAACATATGACCCCGCGGACAAGAACCGGCCCCCCAAGGTTTCGAATCCGGCCCACTGGATAACTTTGCACAGTGTGAAAATTGCAAAAAAAGTAATACCAATTTTTCCAACTTGATATAATTGTTCTTTAAATCTGAATCAAATTACAAGTCAATAGTCTTCAGTGGGCTCGGACACATTTTATCAGTATCTCTTATCAGGATACCCCTAGATGGTTTATTATAGTAAAGTTATTAATAGGTGATTATACAATGGTTATACTGGTCTGGCCCTTTTAAGATGAAATTGGGCATGAACTAAAATGAGTCCGACACCCCTGATCTAAAGCTAAGACAATAACACTCGAGACTGGCAGCTGGATCTCAAATGTTATAAGTGGGCTGGTAGCAATTACAACTTATTCTGTTACTGCTCTTCACTCAAGTTGAGATATTTACCCAATTTCTGTCGTATATACAAAATTAACCTGGGATGTATTCATTCATAATAGGAAGAACATCAGAGGCTTTCAACTGTCAAGTACACTCCGCCACTATCTTATATACAATCTATGCTTACAACCCAAGGCTTCAGTTGATATATACAATCATACAAAGCTGAGACAATCCAAAGAACAAAAATGGAGGCAATGTTACCTTTGCCGTTTCATTGCTCCAATCAAATTCAGACTCATAATAACCCAGGAAGAGAATGTCTCCTTTGATTTCTGTGTCTGAGGAGAGAAAAACAACATCTGTCAGAGACTGCTATCAAAGCGTGATGAAACACAGATTTAAAACACACAGGATTGCTCTTACCTTCAAGGTGGTACTGTCTGATGTGCTGACCGTGACAGAACTCATATGTCCACCAGTCTTTTGTCTGCAGGATGCACAGAGAGCAAACATGTCAATAAGGAGACCAGCATCGAGAGAGAGAAGACCGTGTGCCGGTGTATACTGTATGATGTAATTATTATTGTTCATTAAGAATGTAATAAGCTGTCCTATTGAGGGGCCATTATACTCTGTCACAACTGCTTGTCAGATGGTCAAATAGCTTTGGAAACCTCCTACCTCTACACCTTCATGACTTCAGATTATGGAGGTCTATGTAGGATTATTTCCGTAACTTTTTTAAAACCAAAAGTTCAGCATTCACACCCACTTCTCCCTGGCCAGCTGTGCAGTGTTAAAAAGGAGTCAGGGTCAGGGATCTGTCACTGCGACAGAAATAGTTGTGCAACACCATGAATGAGAGAGACTGAAAATATGTAACTGTTTTAGATTATAGCATATCTCCACTGTCTCTGTGACGACTGACTTTTCACTCTGCTTTCAATCGTAGCCAACTTTAAACACTTCCTGATGTGATCAGGCAAGATGTCAAATTAACTAGTTCTGACTGAGTATAAACCAACTCTTAACGAGCTGCTATGCAATCTCCTGATTCTTAAACAATACTTGACTTAAATGTTCATCTATCTATCACTACAAGATATATGAGTATTTACAGTATTAATAAATAAGAGGGATTTATACAGTGTTCATCATTTCCTGGTGGAGCAAAGGGCGTGTCTTGTTTTTAGGAACTAGACAAAAATATTTTGGGGGGGGGGTCAGGGAGAATTGTGTCATCTGGCACAGGAATAATGTCAACATCCTCTGTCACTCTCCTAACTTTTCTTTGACAACGCAATAGGGTTAGAAAAAGTTGAGAGGGGGAAAATGTTTGTGTGACGTCAAGGCAATTTGGAGCAGAGGTCATTTTCCCTACAGCCACATTAGAGAGAAGTTTGTAAGCAGAGGAGAGACAGATGTTTGAATTCCAAAACAGTGATAAAATGCCCATGAGGAAAAGAATAAGTAACGCTCTCCCCAAGTCCGCTGTGATATTACACAATCTATTTCTCTTCTTTTGCTGGGAGCTCTTTGTTGTAACTTAACTTCAAGCTAAACCAGTAAAAAATATAAAGCAGCAATACAAGAAATGTGTCTTTTTTATCATTTATAAACTGACAGGAGTTTGGACCAAGTTAGTTGAAAATGTATTTTTTTATATTGTGAATATATGTTATAATAATCTGTGTGAGGAATGCAGCCATTTCCTGCTTCATTTTAAGTGAAACTGCTGACTGTCTTGAATTACAGGACTGTGGTTCAACCTATTATAATATAATAGTTTTTTAGAGTTTGTGTTTTTATGTAGACATAGTAAATTGCTTGAAGGTGACTCTTGTCCAGTTTTAGGCCACATTTTTACAATAACTTGGTCGTTTTTAAGAATATCTTTTAACCAGATGAGGGTTTTTAGTCATCAAACGTCTGGATCATAAGTTATTAGAGAAACAATCTGAGCAAAAGTAAGTAGCAACTTGGCTCACACGTAGCCCCTCCCATACATCCTTTGTCCACTAAAGAGTTTGTATGTGACTGCTTTATTCAGTGTTTTTACCAGTTTTAATCCCTGTGTACATTTGTTTTGACTCAGTTCCCTGTAAAAAACTCCTCAACAATGAACTCTGAAGGAATCCTAACCAGGAGAAGCAATGAAAACAACAATTCCCATGATCCCACAGTACTTCAAAACATCACCAAACTCCATATTTTGTTACTGTTTTGATTGAGAGACCTCTAGTGGCAGAAATTACATATTGTGCTTTTAAAATACAACACATTGTTAAAGTTGAAACCAGTGGTATACAACCTTTTTGTCTTTTTTCTTCTTTCCGCTCCCATGAATCATCTCAGGGCCCCTCACATTTATCTGGTGACCCTTTGGAGGGACCCACCTCCTAAACTGGGAACCACTGGACTAAACTAGCTAAGTGTATAAAAAGTACCAACAGTAACATGCTGCTCTAACACTGATGCTTCAGCTGCAATATGTAACAAGACGGTGATCATCTTGTGTGCATGCGTTGTAGCTGTCCACCAGAGACTCTGTCATAAATGGTCATTAATTTAGTTTTAAGTCACATTTTTCGATAAACTTTTTTAGATCTTGGTAATTTTTAAGTGTATCTTTTAACCAGATGAAGGATTTTAGTCATCAGACGTCTGTACTTAAGTTATCAGAGAAACGAGCTGAGCAAAGGTTAGCAGCAGCTTGGCTGGCAGCCCCTCCCAGATCTCTTGCGTCTGCCAAACAGCCACGAATAAACACAGATTTTTTGGAGAGGAGGAGACCTCTGCGGATAATTCAGCTCCTGCTAAAACCTGTTGAACATCTGGATCTTAAGTTGTCAGAGAAACAAGCTGAGAAAACATTAGCAGCCGCTTGGCTCGCAGCCCCACTTTTTATCCTGTGTCTACCAAACAGTGACAAAGAAACACAGATTTCTTTACATGAAACTGCTTTAGTGCTGCTCCCGTTTTAACCAGGAGAAGCTGTTCAACCATGAAGACAACAACTCCCATGATCCAACGCTACTTCATGTCATCAAACTCCATCTTTTGTTATTGTTTTCAAGGCAAGACCCCCCAGCGGCAGAAATACATATTGTGTGTTTAATAATCGAATGATGTCATATATAATAATAAATTAGTCAGACAGACCAAACCACAACTTTTACATTATTACTTTAACTTCATCAAGCTGATAATATTTATGAACTTTTACTGAAGTAGGATTTTTCAAGCAGGACTTTTACTTGTAATATAGTGTTTTTACATTGTTGTAAGGGTACTTTTACTTAGGTGAAATATCTGAGTACTTCTTCCACTGGATGTTCATCAAAAACTGTTCTCATTAATATTAATACAAATGTTAAATCAGTTTCTAAACATTTTAAGCATCTCAAAACTGGACAGATGCTAGATGTATATGCAGTAGATATGCAGTTGGGAACCAACCTTCACAAGACACGGGGCAGTGTGCAGTGGACTAAGTAGGTCTGGGATGTCAGGACCAGTGTAACCTTTTGAGTCAGGCTCAGAAGCAGGATCCTGGTGAAATCGGACAGCCTGTGCTGGAAGTCGACATTCATACAGCTGCTTGTACTTGCTTGATACCATCATAACCTCCTCTGTCTTGGTCTGAAAGTAAAATAAACACTGTCGTGAAAACTGCAGTATTCTTAAAGGATAAGTTCACAATTGTTCAAGTCAGGTGCCAATATGAACACTGAAAGAGATTGTCCTTGTTGTAATCAGTTCATAGTATATATTAAAAGATCCAATTCAAATGTGTTATTAATGTAACTGATGGAGGACAAAATCTACAGTGTGTCTGCAGCCCCTATGAGCAAAAATGCATCCAAATATCTATCAAGCTTATATGAGACTTCAGCAATCTGAGTTATCGTATCCAATGGATATCTGCCACATTTACAGTCTTTTTAGCAACAAATTCCCTCTTTGTGTTTACCCTGACAGTGTTTCCCTGCTGAGCTGCGATGGAAGTAGTAACAAAAGAGGGACTTTGGCACTAAAAGACTGTAGCATTGAAAGCTATCTCCTTGATTTGACACAGATATACTTTTAAATATTTTGCACAAAAGGAGGCTTATGGATTTTGCCTCCCATCATTTATATTGTAAGTGCGTTAGGAAGGGATTTTCTGATGGTCAGTATGAACAAGAGGAATTTTGCAGCAATAAAAACCTATTTTAATGTTCATTTGGGCACCTGACTGTTGTTTTAAGACACACTTGAAACATTGAGAGCCCGTCTTTAAAGTGTGACCGTGCACACATTTGCACGACTCAGCGAGTTTTGAGAGCTAATTAACTATCTGGCTTTGATACTGAATAACTTGTATTAAAGTACAGTTTTAAAAGTGAAGTGAAAGTCAGAGAGCTTGGGATGTTGTGACAGCTGTCAACTGTGGCTGCTGCGTAGGTCACCTGGAATAACCTGGCATTAACGCGTCTTCGTGTAGCTATGCAAGTTAAAAAGTAAACCTCAAAGAAACAGTCTTATTGCCTATTACCTGAACAGGCAGGTTACTCTTCACCTGCTTTGAGTTAAAGTCAGATATTCATCCCTTGCTAACAGTAGGTACTTTCTCATTAGCATGCTAACCCGTTAGCTTCCACAAACACCTTCGCTCACCTGTCCCAGGATGACCGGATCGGGAAGAATCTGAATCCCATATTTCATCTCGTTCAGCTCTTCCAAATTCAAGAAGGCCAGGACACAGGGCGGACATATAAACAAGAAAACGCACAATCTCTTCAGCCATCGTACCAAGGAAGCAGCCATGATTGACTCTCTCCCCGTAGTCCAGATAGTGACAGCAACAAACCAACAAACATAGAGAGCCTGACATGGTGGCAGCTGATTGGTCGATGTGAGAGGCGCTCTTCTCTCATTGGTTAATATATGTGCTCGTCAACGGGTTCCTCATTCTAGGGTATGTTAGTTTACGGCACCGGCATACAGGCAGTGGGCGGTACCTCCGCCGCACATGTCAGCTGTTACCGTTGCTCTTGATATAAAATAAACTCACACTTTGGGACAGGAGCTAGACTTCCATTGGCCTGATGAGTGAGGCATGTCACAAGCTAGTTTGGCCAATTTAACGATCATGTGGATTATTTTCTTATGTGGCAAAACAAGATTTCTGTCTTCTAAGATTTTAAAGGCTCACATGTTCAGGCATATTCATTATGTGCCCAGTGAGCACACAGCGATACAATAGAGGTATTTCTTTATGTTAAAACTGAATCATTTAAATAGTGATAAATGCTCATGTAGAAATGAGACTCATCATCTCCTAAAGCGACTCAAATATGCCAACACATGATACCAGACATACGACACACACACACACACACACACACACACACACACACACACACACACACACACACACACACACACACACACACACACAACAAGAACATACGCCCACACCCACCCAACCACCCACCCATGCATACACACACGCACATAGGCTAATTGCTGTGATTATGATTAAGTGTTTGTATTAGTAAATATGATGCATTCATTTTCCAAAAAAAAAAATTGCATATGTTGATTTCCAGTCCACTATCAGTTCATGAAATGTGTTGCCATCACAATGCCTCTCCCCCGTCTGCTGACCGCTGAGCACCGTGTAGAGGTGCGGTGCGCTCTCCGCTGTGCTGCTGCTGCTGCTGCTGCTGCAGGGGAGCGTCCGTCAGTTCACAGCCTGCAGTGCTGCGATATGCGGCCCCTGCTGTTTCCATATCTAATCTAAATCCATTTGAACGACTACTGAGGAATACACCCATGAAGAGGGGCGCCCTCCGCGCAGAAGGGAGGTGAAACAGCTTAGACTGCGCATCTTTTGACTGAGGTGAGCTCCCTTTTCTTATGATTTGGCTGTAATAACAGGCCTATAGCTCTGTCTGAAGCGCGTTATTTTTGACGGTATTTCCAACTCTGCGCGAAGATTTGACGATTTGTCTGCTGGGCAAGGCAAAAATATGAGAAAGACGTTCAGATTGCTTGGAAAGAAAATATACGCCCTAGATGCCATAGGCTATCTATAGGGGAAAATGTGTTCCAGCGTGTAAGGTATGTAAAGACACATCAAGCTTTGTGTGCATGATTGTTCACCTACAAGGTAGGCTAATAGGCCCGTCTGAACAGCGTGCTATATCTGCAGGCAGGATTTTTATGATCGCTGATTCGGATTGCAGAGCTGATGATTGCATTACTTTGACATTTTCATATGTTGAAGGATGCCGGGCATTAAGAAGAAGCTGGTGTACGATACAAACTGCGGTGATTTAATATTAGAGGAAATAAATGGATTCAACTGAGGCAACAAATGTGTAACGTGCACTTTGGGAGGGACAGAGAGCTGCATGTATGTCTGTTACAGCAATCTCTGATACAGAAACGTATTCTGATACAGACATTTCCTCGTGACTAACAGATGGTTTCTCACCTCTTTGTAATTATGTCTGACGATGGTTACATCAAAACAGCTCATTATCATTCAAAATGCAAAATATGCAGAGACAGGACCGAGTGATGCCATTACAATGACTGTGTGTAGGGTTTAATTAGCAAGCTTCATTAATATCACGCTGTTTAAACGTGTGATTGTATGTGTTTCATGGTAATTATTTGAATTATACCTGCTATATTTCCTCATGTTCCTCATACACTGCTTTGGTTTGTTTACTATATATATCTTTCACTGGACACATGTCTGAAATATGATCATATCTTCTTACAATTGTGTTGATTAAAGTAAAATGTTGTTCAAAACTACACATTTAATGCACAACAGAGGAATTGTGTGATTATGCCTGTTTTTGCTATAGATGTATTTGTTATGTATTTGGGAACTGAAAATTGGCACTACTTTTTTAAAAACTACTACTCAGGTCAGTTACTATAGCCTACCACTGCAGAAGTGAGAAAGCACGTGAACAGCAAACAATGTAATGTGTGTTGGCATGCAACTGAACAACTCCTTTCCCAGAAATCACAAAGCTGTGAATTGTTGTCTTTGGCAGGAACGCGACATGGTATAGATATACCTGTGGAATTCTACTACATATATTGGCGTTGTCAAGCAGGCCCGAGAAGAGAAGACTGCAGAGATTGGGCAAATTCATACGGTGGCTGCAAAAAGGTAGGGATCTTTTTTTATCTAATAAATGTGTGACCTGGCCCCAAGTCCTGAGAATCTCAAATTGTAAATTGGTCTTTGAGACTTGTGGAATTGAACTAAATTGTCAAACAGGACATAGTTGCATGCATTAATTCAGATTACACAGTTACCCTTTAGACCATACAAAAAATAAAAAGAGGGTAAGAGAGATGTAAGCTGTAGTGTCGGTGTGAATGAGGGTTGTGCTGAGTTGGCGCCAGCAGAGCGTCGAAGGAAAAGAAGAGAAAAAGATATGCACCTTGTTAGGGAATTTTCCATAACTAATATGCACTGGGTCAAACTAGGCCTTGCGGTCATAGCAAGCCCACACCAAATATTGGGTTTAGACACTGTCTCCCCTTGAGATAGTGGTAAGCAGTGAGTCTGCCTCTTTTGGGGAAAACAGGAGGCATTCTGATAGTGTTGCTATAGCAGCCGAGGTCAGATATGTCTTTGACTGATTTCCCTGAATGGGGTAAAGGTAACTGGAGTCAGAGGTTTGATATAGTGTTAGATGTAGGACAAAGGTCCTGAGTGAGGTCTAAGCAATGTTTTGTCTATAGACCAGTAGACTAAATTCTGTATATTCTAGATGTGTTGGATCTGCCCATATTTGGGCATGGCTCAACCTGTGGCATTATCTGTGTGGTTTAAAGTCCTTCCCCGGAGGAGAGAGCATCAGAACATAACATTCACTTCTCCTTGACCAAGAAAATAAACCTTTTCAATACAAGACATCCTGGACTCCTGTCTACTCTCTCCATTGATGTATGGGCTGCATAATTAAAATCTCTATCACACCTAGCTTGATCAACCAAAGTAAAGATCTGCATTTAGTGGATCAGCTAATATGCAGTAACGCTGTTAAGTAAACACAGTAGAGTCCTCCTTTATTGGATCCACTATGCAGTTGTGAGAGCTGATGGTTTCTTGTAGGAAATAGAGTACTTAAAATGCATCCTGAAAATGCTGTTTTCTTATCTTATTTTATGTTCAGAGACCACGTGCCAAGTGCTGCCTTTAGAACAAAATATACAAATGTCACTCTATTTTGAGTCTGCTACACCTGTAAGAGAAGTGACTGTGGTCTTTCTGTGAATCCACCAGTGAGTTTGATATAATGAAATAATGTACACTCACTGCAGCCTATTGCTAAGAGTAGAAGGAGGAAGAAGAAGCTTTTAGTGGGAGCACTTTGTCAGACCAGTTCCCATTAAAGATAGTATTGATTTTCCTCCAGCTTACCATAATAAGGGTAAATTGGTCACCCCCCCCCCTCACCCAAAGCCTACATGATTTCCCCTGGGTCCTGTGAGAGCATGCAAGCAGCTGATGAAGCAACATATAGCACAGATAGCACAAATGTTTTTTATGTGATGATGTAATTTTTTGTGCAGTTAAATAGTATGTGTGCTGTGTGATTCCCCCCCTCAAACCCCCCTTATTTCTTCTTGTCTGTAGATGGAGAAGGTGCTCACTCATTTCTGTGACTGTCTACATGGTTTCCGGAGATGCAGGTGCCTACAGAGGATCTCCTTTCACTGACTGGATAGAGGCAGTTGGGTATATTTATCTTAAGAAATACTCTTTAAACATGCACGCAGGGCTGGAAACAAAATTAAGTTTTGCAAAGTACATATGTGAGATTTCAGTTCCACAAACAGCATTGAAAGGTGGGGCGGGGGGGCTTTCTGATCAAATTCAAAATGGTTGTCAAATGAATTGGCTGAAACTGACACATACTGTATTTGACAGATTTGCAAACATGAGATGAAAGCAGGTTGTTCAGAGAGAAATCACTGGACGGACATTCTGTGCTCAGTCAGTATAGATTATTGTACAATAGCTGCAGCAGGACATCCAGCTTTTCTATGCCTACATCAAAACACACATGCACACACACATACATACGGATATCAGACCACACTAGTTGTCATGGCCTCCGTTTGCCATGTCCTAAAAATAAATTTTAATTAATCTATTTCATATTCTTCAGTGTAATAATGCCACCTAGTGACGCAGAGTGAAAAATACAGTTTTGATCTACAGAGTTATGTTTCTCTTTTGCTTTGTTAAGTGGATAGTTATAACCACAACATAAGTCATAAGACCTCAGCATAGTATTGTGATTGTGAAAGATGAATATTGTTCATTTTGTAAATTATTAGGATTGCTGTTTCTCAGTTAGCATGAAACAAAGCTGTTAGATCTGCTGTCACTCTGTCTGTAGACTAAGATTCCTCTGGAACACCCTTAAGGCCCCCTAGGGGTCCCCTGTACCCTACTTTGAGAACCACTGGTTCTGCTAGCTGGAGAAATGGCTTCAGCCACAGAGAGGGAGTTCAGCATACCAGTAATATCTCATAAACACTCTGAGCGGAAACAGAGGTTTTGTTCAGCTGGGCGATAGGACAAAAAGGCTCATTGTGTAACTGGCATGTTACTGGAAAGCAAGACATCTGCTGTTGGTAGACATAGCAGAGACAAAGTGAGGAGGGGATATATGATAGACGTTAACAAAAGGAGAAGAGAGGTAAGGAGGGAGAAAACAACTCCCAGATGTGAGTTTTCTGTGTGTGATTAACTATTGAAATGCTGACTTTAGAGCTGATGATGATACTGAGCTATCTGAACTTCATTCTACTAATCCAGCAGGTCAGTGTTTGATCCATGGCTGAATGAATGTTACTGTGTCTGGTGTTTTGTGACATGTTTCATGTGTTTCAGAGTCCATGTTGCTACTTGTTTGTTGTTGATGTGACGATTTTGATGCCAGAGCATTTTTCTGATGCCCTGTACAGCAACATGGATACCATTGAGAGCAGTGTTTTTCAGTCCTGGTCCTGGGGCACCCCTACCCTGCATGTTTTATATGTTTCCCTGCTTCTCAACACCTGATTCAAATGAATGGGTTGTTTCTTTCTGTGGCTCCACTGTAAATGTAACCACAGGGCATCTGGAGCCAGGAAGATGATTGGAGGATGAGTTTTACACAAGTCCATCTTGAAACAATACTTCACATGCTTGTGTGTGTTTTGAATAGTTTACTGGTCGCTCCTTGATGTTTTTAAGAGACTGAAGACAAACATTTAGGTAAAGCTAATATGAGGTTTCAAAGTCTGAGTTTGTCAAATCATATTTCCAAAGACGTTTTAGCACAAAGTACCCTTTTTGTATTTTCCGCACAGTGTGTCCTCGCCAAGCTGTGGGTGAAAGATGGTGCAGTACCTCAGAGACTCTTGTACTTAAAATATACATTTGGGAGATTCCCACAATCTGTCTTTCTCAGGCTGCTGAATCACATAACAGGTCTGACTGAAATTTGCATTTTTGCTTTAACTGTGGACTGTGGATTTTGTCCACTGTCTGTTATTCTGGAGATGAATGGATGAATTGACCACTAACTCTTTCAATGCACATATCAGCATGTGATGATTATTCTGAAAATTCTCATCGGCCTTTGTCAGGTTTTAGGATGCGCTCCCTGAGGAAGACGTTGTTGCTCGCCATCCTGGTGTCAGTGGTGCTGGTACTGGCCCTCCTCCATTCATGGCCCACCCGGGGCTACACCACAGTGGATGTATGGCAGCGACCAGGGCCTATAGTAGAGAGGCATCTGGAGGAGAGGCTCCCAGAACCAGACCACCAATTAAGCAACATCCCCTTTCATGTGAGGGACAATGTGGCGAGGTAAGAAGCATTTAAAAAAAAAAAAAAAAACTTAATTTCTTTCATCTATCAACGCTTCAGCACAGCAGACATCAGCGTAAATCTGATTACCTAACACACATACGTGTCTCTGATGATTCGCTCCCCAGCTTGTTGGCACGTAACGGATGCTTATGTGAGGGTGAGGGTGGAGGAGTGAACCTGCCCTTCGCCCAACTCTTATTCCCACGGGTGTCAGCTTACCCACTGCACACTGCCTTTGAGGCCTCTGAGCTGGAAGAGATGAAGAGGAGACGTGCCAAGGAGTACAAGAGTTTCCAGAAGAGGTAAACTAAACTGTAAAATAGAGATGTCATAATTAAAGGTGCTCTGTCTCTCTCTCTCTCTCTCTCTCTCTCTCTCTCTCTCTCTCTCTCTCTCTCTCTCTCTCTCTCTCTCTCTCTCTCTCTCTCTCTCTCTCTCTCTCTCTCTCTCTCTCTCTCTCTCTCTCTCTCTCTCTTATTTACTCACTCTCTCTGGCCTGGAGAAATTAACACTAACCCTCATAAACAGCACCTGTTTGCCTTTTAGTCTGAACCACTCAGGATTCATTATTCCACCGCTAACTGATCCAAAATACAACAGCAATACTTTTAAGCAGTTCACTATAATGGCTCATCAATACCTTTAAGTTTTTTTCAGTCAAGAATGATACAGTCTTTTATTAATAGCTGCTGTTGATTTCCCCCCCACCACCCCACCCTCCCATCCCCACCCCCTCAGGTCACAGTCACCGGCAGATGTTCTCATTATTGCAGAGGCAAACAATCCCTTACAGTATCCGACACAGGGGGTGGAGGTACGACCCCTGAAAACAATCATCATCCCAGGTATGACTGCAGATAAAGCAGGACACACATTTACACAGGACTCATTTGTTAAATTAGACTTTTGTGCAACTGTTAAAACCAGATGTTGTGGTATTCCTTGATCACAGTTCAACAAAGCTACTTTTTAAAAATTATAATTTATTATTAACTTTTATTTCTGTAGGGCGGGTTCATTGAGAGTTTGCTGTCTTTTCCACAGCTGCCCTGAATACAGAACATACAGAAAATAAAAACAAAATTTACAGTGTACAAATCCAAAGTAACAAACAAGATTTACAGTAAATATACAAAAACAGAGACATTCAACCCAAGACATCAAAACACACACATTCACACTTCACTAAATCTGCTGTTTGAAATTAATGTAAGGGATCAGCTCTTTTATTTTAGAAAGTATTTGCAAATTGAAAAAATATCTAAAAGCCATTTTTCCAACCTCAATACTAACCTGACATTCTTTAAGAACCTGATAATCCTAGGATTTAGTGTAGTGTGAAGTGAAGACATGAGATATATATGTTAGAGCAGGGGTGTCGGACTCATTTTACACCGCGTTCCAAATTATTATGCAAATTGGATTTAAGTGTCATAAACATTTAATTTTTCGTTTTTCAATTAAACTCATGGATGGTATTGTGTCTCAGGGCTCTTTGGATCACTGAAATCAATATCAGACACCTGTAATAATTAGTTTGCCACGTGAGCCCAATTAAAGGAAAACTACTTAAGAAGGACGTTCCACATTATTAAGCAGACTACAGGTTTCAAGCAATATAGGAAAGAAAAAGGATCTCTCTGCTGCCGAAAAGCATCAAATAGTGCAATGCATTGGACAAGGTATGAAAACATTAGATATTTCACGAAAACTTAAGCGTGATCATCGTACTGTGAAGAGATTTGTGGCTGATTCAGAGCACAGACGGGTTTGTGCAGGTAAAAGCATAATGAGGAAGATTTCTGCCAGACAAAGTCATCGGATCAAAAGAGCAGCTGCTAAAATGCCATTACAAAGCAGCAAACAGGTATTTGAAGCTGCTGGTGCCTCTGGAGTCCCGCGAACCTCAAGGTGTAGGATCCTCCAGAGGCCTGCAGTTGTGCATAAACCTACTATTCGGCTACCCTTAACCAATGCTCACAAGCAGAAATGGTTGCAGTGGGCCCAGAAATACATGAAGACTAATTTTCAAACAGTCTTGTTTACTGATGAGTGCCGTGCAACCCTGGATGGTCCAGATGGATGGAGTAGTGGATTGGTGAATGGCCACCATGTCCCAACAAGGCTGCGACGTCAACAAGGAGATGGGGGAGTCATGTTTTGGGCCGGAATCATGGGGAGAGAGCTGGTAGGCCACTTTAGGGTCCCTGAAGGTGTGAAAATGACCTTGGAAAAGTATATAGAGTTTCTGACTGACCACTTTCTTCCATGGTACAAAAATAAGAACCGTGCCTTCCGTAGCAAAATCATCTTCATGCATGACAATGCACCATCTCATGCTGCAAAGAATACCTCTGTGTCATTGGCTGCTATGGGCATAGTAGGAGAGAAACTCATGGTCTGGCCCCCATCCTCCCCAGACCTCAACCCTATTGAGAACCTTTGGAGCATCCTCAAGCAAAAGATCTATGAGGGTGGGAGGCAGTTCACATCAAAACAGCAGCTCTGGGAGGCTATTCTGACATCCTGCAAAGACATTCAAGCAAAAACTGTCCAGAAACTCACAAGTTCAATGGATGCAAGAATTGTGAAGGTGATATCACAGAAGGGGTCCTATGTTAACATGTGACTTGGCCTGTTAAGATGTTTTTTTTATTGAAATAGATTGTGATTTCAGTAAATATGACCTCCTAATGCTCCAAATTCAACAAATGACCATTTTCAGTTCTTTACAACCATTAAAATGTTTTGAAACTGTGTTGTGCATAATAATTTGGAACAGTGGATTTTGAGTTTTTTATTTTTGAAAAAAATACTGTTATCATTGGGAGGTTTGTTCAATGAAATTCGAATTATACACTAACGGTTGATGACTTGATAATTATACTGACTGTCATTTGCATTGACTATTTAGGAAAATCAGAGAAAAATATCATTTGCATAATAATTTGGAACGCGGTGTAGTTCATGGGCCACATAGAGCCCAATTTCATCTTAAGAGGGCCAGACCAGTATAACCATTGTATAATCACCTATTAATAACTTTACTATAATAAACCATCTAGGGGTATCCTGATAAGAGATACTGATAAAATGTGTCCGAGCCCACTGAGGAAAAAATCTACTTGTAATTTGATTCAGATTTAAAGAACAATTATATCAAGTTGGAAAAATTGGAATTAGTTTCTTGCAATTTTCACACTGTGCAAAGTTATCCAGTGTGCCGGATTCGAAACCTTGGGGGGCCGGTTCTGGGCTGCGGCTCATATGTTTGACACCCCTGTGTTAGAGGTTTGCACAGTGCTTTGCAAATAAAATGAATATAGTGTTGTTCCCTTCTCACTGCCATCGATTGCCTCCCAATTTGTTCTTATAATATACAATGATGCACTCTAAAGTTATCACCAATTTTTAACACCAGCCTATAGCTGATTCATGTTTGTGTGACTGAGCATTGTCTTTCATTTATGCATATATATGTGAGGCCCAAATACCAAGCACCTATCAAATAATATCAAAAATAGGCTGCGATGCGGTGAATGCTTGTATAATATGATTATATTAAAAAAACTGCAGATAAACACATGTTGACACACAGTCTGCACTGAAAACAATTTGCAGTATGCTATCCCCTTAGAGAGCACACATTTATTCAATTTCCGTTCAGGATGTGGACTAAATAAAGTCTTATGGCTGATGCAAATCATCCTTAATATTATAATCACATTTTCAGGCTTGGCCTTACAAGACCTTCCCAGAGACCATTATTCAGTGAGTATTCCAGTATGTTCTTTAACATATTTTACATATCTGTTGTCCTTCCACCATCTCACCTACTCTCTGTACATCTTGCTGCAGGTAAACATCACTGCCACGCTGGGAACGCTGAATGTGGCGGCAGAGGTAGACGGGGTGAAAGTCAAAGGTGACGGTGAGATGCACATGTCGCTGTCCAGCAGCGTCCTGCTGAACCTGAACCGACAGCTGCAGTTTGTCACCTACACAAACACGCTGTTCCACCCCAGCACAGTGGACACAGGTGAGACCTCGAAACATGTCGTGTTTACTTCTAAAAAATATATGGAAGAAAATTTTGGATAAAACATGTATGTCATTAATGTAATTGAGGCATCATACTACATTTTCAAGGTGCTGTGTGGTTTAGTCTAATATCAAACACATATTTTATTGTCCTGGTCTTCATTTTTTCATTGTAGTGGCATCACACCTGCTGTGTGTCACCACATAGGAATAATTCAGATGAATTATCTTTTAAGCAGTACTGATCAACCTTCTAGGTTGGTGGGAGGATATATTTGCAGAAGTTTAGACTCCATCTTTTTGTGTAAAGGTGGGCAGCCAATCAGGAAGCAGCCTTATTGCTAAATACAGACTGTTTGTTTTGCTATAATAGTTCAATGAAAGAATGAACAAAAGCAGGAAAAAAGCCTGAAACCAAAGATCAGATTTACTCTTCTGGTTGACTGCCAATCATTTACCAGCTATGGAGCGTGTTAGTTTCAATGGGATTTTTTTTCTCTGTGTGCAAAAATAACAGCTCAACAGAAACAACTATTGAGATTCAATATGACAACAGTAGTACGACACAGGTTTGATCCTATTACGCTAATTCAGTCAATTAGAAGTCATTTTTGTTGTATATTTCAGTGCAGTTTGAGACAGAGGGGCATCAAGCCGCCTTCAGTATAAAGATCCGTCATGGTGTAACACCGAAACTGTACAACACAGGATCCAAAGGAGGTACAAACACACCTACTGCATGTAAACTGCATCCATAACCACAGTCAAATATTCCATTATGTAAAAACTGAACTGATGTATTTGCAGGTGAATTTTCCGTAACTCCTGTCTGATCCTTCTTCTCTGCAGACTACAATGTCAGCGCCCTCGTTACCATAGCTACCAAGACTTTCCTGCGTTATGATAAGCTTCAAGATCTTATCGACAGCGTGAGAAGATACTATCCCACTGTCACCATAGTAATAGCTGATGACAGTGAAAATCCCAAAACCATCTCTGGGCCTTACATCGAGCATTACATCATGCCTTTTGGAAAGGTAGGGAAGTGTGGATGGCAAATATGTTAGAAGATTCACAAAATACACGTTCCTGTTGTTGCTGTTGGTGCTGTCTGGATCTCAAGCTAAGTGCTGTGTGTCGTACTGTAGGGCTGGTTTGCTGGACGAAACCTGGCAGTTTCCCAGGTGACCACAAAGTACGTGCTGTGGGTGGATGATGACTTCATCTTCACAGCCAACACCAAGCTGGAGAAGCTTGTGGATGTTTTGGAGAGGACCACTCTGGATCTGGTGAGTGACAGGCGAAATAACTGCTGTTTTTCACTGAGATGCCAGGCACTGACGTCAGAGTGTGTGTGTGTGTGTGTGTGTGTGTGTGTGTGTGTGTGTGTGTGTGTGTGTGTGTGTGTGTGTGTGTGTGTGTGTGTGTGTGTGTGTGTGTGTCCAGGTGGGTGGTGCAGTGCGGGAGGCCACAGGCTATACTGCCACCTACAGACAGACTATATCCATTGAGCCTGGGGAAGAGGATGGTGACTGCTTACACATGAGGAGAGGGTTTCATCATGTCATCCAAGGCTTCCCCAACTGTGTTGTGACTGATGGGGTCATTAATTTCTTCCTGGCTCGCACCGACAAAGTCCAGCAGGTCGGCTTTGACCCACGCCTCGCCAGAGTCGCTCACCTGGGTGAGTACAGTACAAACACTTCAGCAGAATTACTTTCATATTAAAAACACAGAGAAGATTGGACATCTGATATTACTGTATTGCGCAATATTCTTTATCCTTTAGTTAGCTTCCACCAAGTGATTGCTTGTCTTCCTCGGTTCCACACTACATGACCAGCAATAAAACAAACAGTGATTTAAAATCATATTGATCAAACGAGCCAAATATAGATAATAGATTATAATTGAAAGTGTCAAGAAAGAAACACAAAGAAAATATAAAAAATATATCAAAGATTCGAAAAAAACGCAACCATAAAAGTTCTATCTTTGTAAGATCGATCAGATTTTTTTCCAATAAAATATACAAATCTTCCCTGTATAGTTTTAACTGCTTTTACTATCATTATTACAATATTGTCAATACTCAATAAATACTAAAGGTAGCTCTTTATATATGCTACATGGCAACATGCTGGTAAATACACATTTAGTGTGTAAAGAAAATATCCCTATTCTAAACTGTGTGCTCGTTTTATACACTATAACACAACAGACAATAATCTCCAACTTAGTACAATTTAGCTGTTAGAACTGTGTTTACTTTATATACCAACAGGAAAATATAGAAAATATGTGAAAGATGCCCATGAAGGAAAGTTTCTGCTTGTTGAACATAACAAGAGATTTATTCACTTATTTTGTATTCTCTGTGTATTGCCACAAACTGCATGCGTAACACATTTAGTTACAAGTGAACTCAATGTGCTTTACAAAAAAATGCGCGCGCACCCACACACACACACACATAGTAACAAGTCATAAGCCTGAGAAAATAGCAAAATTTGCAGCCTGCGTTTTTGTCACAGTGGTGTGGACACAACTCATGGGATAAACATCTCAGTTCAATTTGGTGTGCATAATTGCTTATCTGTTCTTATCCCAGTATGACCACTACTTATGTGTGTGTAGTATGCAGTCGGGGCCCGGCAACAAGCATAGAATGAGACAGAGACGCAGAAACTTTTGCCCTTATCGTAGAGTGAGCTGAAGGAAACTAACGTTAACATGCTAACATGGTATACAGGTATAATGTTCACCATGTTCACCATCTTATCTTGTTGTGTTAGCATGATGGCAATGCTCATTAGCATTTAACACAAACAGCTCAGGATGTTGGGAATATCATTAGTTTTACCGGAATTTGGTCATGAACCAAAAAAAGTATTAAACACGTTAAAATGTTGACATGATGATGGTGCTAGAGGGAAAGTTTAAGGATCACCACATTTTTTACAATTCATCCTGAGGGAAGCATGAAGCAGTTTCTATGGCAATCAATCAAATATCTGTTGAGATATTTCACAAAAAAAGCTAAAATGTCAACCTTGACCCTGGCAAGGCTAAACATGTGGGCTCTAAAGGCAGCAAAACAGCACACTTAACACTGTTTGACCACCAGGTCGCACTGTTTAGTTAAATATATCACAACACTGCTATTGTGGCGTATCAGGAATGGACAGGGATCTGAATATAGGGATCTGATAAAAGCCTTCAGTGACGGGAGTCACAAGAACTATCTCCTACTGAACACCTCAAAGACTAAGGAAACGATCATAGATTTCCGCAGGTTCAAGCCCCCTCTTCAGCCAGGGAATACCTGTGGGGTGGACATCGAGGTGGTGCCAAGTTATAAGTATCTAGGTGTATACCTGGATAATAAGTTGGACTGGTCCCTAAACACAGACGCTCTCTACAAAAAGGGGCAGAGCCGCCTCTTTTTCTTAAGGAAGCTCAGATCTTTTGACATCTGTAGTAAGATGCTGCAGATGTTTTATCAGTCTGTGGTCGCAAGTGTGTTGTTTTATGCTGCAGTCTGCTGGGGAGGCAGCATCAGACACAGACATGCAAGGCGGTTGGACAAACTAGTCAAAAGAGCTGGCTCTGTGATTGGAGCCAGGTTGGACACACTGGAGGATGTGGTGGAGCGATGCACTGTGAAGATGTTCGAGGCCATCTTGAAATACCCGGATCATCCGCTACACAACACCTTTATGGACCAAAAAAACAGCAGTGGACGGCTCCTCTCTCTTCGTTGCAGGACGGAGAGATTTAAAAGATCTTTCGCTCCTACAGCCATCAGGCTGTCTAATTCTTTAATAATTTAAGAGAAAAGAGCTAACCGACTAATTGAATTTCCCCTCGGGGATTAATAAAGTAATTTTGAATTTAAATTTGAATTTGAAATTGTGTTTAAACGCTAAAGAATTGCAGCAAAAATTGAGATGGTATCCAAAAATAAAATCGCTCTTGCGAGGAGAATTGTGTTATGAAATTTTCTTATCAGCACATGCCTACATCACAGAGTCACTATACTGAAATAATTTAACTAAATGCGTGCATCAAAATGAATTAAATTCAATTAGGAGATTGTATCACTCCAATCCCCTAATGTCCAATTTTCACATTTTCCCTCTCGGCTTTATAGTTGATAAAAATCGAGTCATTGCACATTGTCTTCATTTAGGTATGTGCATAATTATTTCATTTTATTTCCCCCAATAATCAGCTTGACATATTTCATATCTTAGGAAACTTTGAGATCTCCACCAGAATTTAAAATAAAGATCTGTGAGTTTGAACTAAATTTCACAAAGACTTTTACCAGGTTTTGCAAGTATGTGTTTGAAATATTTTGTTTTTGTTTGTTTTTCAGAGTTCTTCATCGACGGCCTGGGATCTCTCCATGTGGGCTCTTGTGATGATGTCATTGTCAACCACGCAACAAAAATCAAACTTCCCTGGGTCAGCGAATCAGAGAGCGACAAGATTTACGCCAAATTTCGTTACCCGCCGGCCTCCTCTGATGCCACACACACGAAAAATGGCCTCCTGTTCTTCAAGAACAGATTTCAGTGTTTGACTCGTAATTAGCCCCCACTCACCTCGTTACCCTGAAGGTTACTCTGCTCTTCCTGAGTTGCCAAAGAAGTTCTCCTCCGCTGCGCCCCGTCAGATAAGATTTTAGACAAACTCTTATGTTTGCCTTCCCTTGAACACCTTGACAGCGGTTTTCAGGCTTCACTGTAGTAAAAAGTAATTTTGCCATTAGGGCACATTTAGCATGTTTATTCTGTCAGTGCACAGCTCCATGGTGAGCTAAAAAGTCAATATCCAGAAGCCTGATATGAAAGTTCAGGCTCCCTTCTGGAGTGGAAACAGTTCAGGAATGGAAATATAGAAAAGTAAGCTGTAGTATGTCGTCTTGTTTACCTAGTTAATTGCAAATGACAGCATCATTGTGATTGATTCAAGGTTACGAAGGGATTACGTTATGTGTTTGTCAAATCTTATCTGGCTTTACATCCTTGAGAGCTTTGGGAAAAGTTTAAAACCAACAGGTAGCAACTAGATTCATTGTTATTTTATTCTAATATGAATAGAGGTATGTGTGTCCTCCTTCAATTTGCACTATTCAAAAAGACGGAAAAGCAATAGTGACGTCTGAGAGCATGACGAGGACTCACCGTTAACGAGGACAAAGGGACACTTCCTAGAGAGTGACAATCCTGTAGGCACAGAGCATAGGTGCCCTTACCAATGCCACATGAAGAACACATTGAAAACTTTTCACCTGTGGTACCTGCGCTCTGTGACTGGCCGAGCCAAAGGTTCAGCTGATGGCTTTGGGGTGTTTTTAACATGATGTGTTATGATTTTGCTACCCCGTCACCCAGAATTCTTTGTGTCATTTGTGAGTGAGGAGGAGAAACTTTTGGTCCCATCCACCTGGAGTCATAGCTGGTGTTACTTGATCTGGGAGCAGCCTTGTTTTGTTTCATTTTGTCCTTGTCTTTTGCCTGCCACTCTGGTTTCTTCAGCAAGCATTTTAAGACGAGGTGAGCACGCTGGTGAATTAGAATAAAAGTGATTGCATCTTTAACTGCTGCCTAAAAGAAAAGTCGGATTAACCAAAATGCGTGTTTAATTTGTCTCATTATAAAAGAAGAAAAGAGAAGGAAAAAACAAGCACGATGAGACAGAATTGATGAGCTTAGTTGACATCTTGGTATGAAATGAGTAGTCAGAGCATGAGAGGAAAACTCTCAGTGACGCCTTGTGAGACAATGTCAATGAAACAAGGTGTAAGGATGAAGCACCAAGGCTCGAAAATCCTCTTTTTATACTGATGGCTCCTTTTTCAAAGAGTAACTGTATGTCAAAGACTGTGATACACACTGCCTGAAGTGATGATGATGTTCTTTTATACCATGGCCTTTAGATGGCGCCTTTCACTCCATTGTTTCTGAAAAGTCAAATTACTACTTTGTTTTTAAGTGTCATTTGTTATTAGAAAAGAGGTGCCGGAAATTTTACCAGCAGTTATTTTTATTTTTTTAGTTATTTATTTATTTCCAGAGGAATATTTAGAACTATTTCGTGTGATGGCAAAACTGGGAAAGGAGGTCGCACTTAAACAATGCGATTGTCAGTGGAGTGCTAAACCCAAAAGGAGGACAAAATATTAACATTCACCTGCTTATTTAAGCTCACAGCAGATTTACAGAGCCTTTTGTTCTTATTTTGTGTCATGTTTCTGCCTGCTTTTTCTTTTTCGTCACCAAACGTGGACAGGGATCAGAATTTATGACTACATCAGTGAAACTATCATAAAAAGGCTGTTGTGTAGTAGGTGTTCAAAAACTTGTCTCACGTCAGGATTTGTAACTGTTGACAGATCTATCGCTGAGCTGAAAACTATTTTTAACAGTCATACTGTATTAATTGTGTTGGCACTGACATTTATCTTGCTTTGCTTCACCCAAAAACCACTAGCGTGAGCCTGCTGTTCACAGCAGATTTGTTTCAGTTTGATGCATTATGAGAATTTTTTTTAGTTTATAATGTTGACATATTAAAATGTCTGTGGAAACAATTAATTACTTTGAATTACTTGGAGTGCGAAACAGAAAAAATAAGGGAAATGGCATTGTGAAAACAGCCACAGGTTCAGTCTACATTATCATCAAGTGTCCTCTAAGACATCGCTGTCCAGACACTCATTATAAAACTAAATGTATTTAAAGGTTATATTTAATATGTAATCAAGCACTAATGTTTGCATTGTTGTTGCTGTTTCCTTCAGCAGTTTCCATCAGTGCTCGACTAAACGTTGGACTGTTACATCTTCAACCACAGGACTCATATTTCATACTCATACTTCATGTTTACTGTGTGATGTGAATATCATTTGATGTCTGTTTTTTTGTTGTTGTCTTTAAAAGAGTCAAACAATAGTTTGCACCTGTGTCTTGAAGTCTTCATGTGATCTTTTTTTCATATCAGTTCACCTCATTACAGTCAAACACTTGCCAAACGAAGTCCAAGATTAAGTCATTTTCAAAGGATGACGAAGATTAAGCAAATTAAAGCAAAAAAAAAAATCTTAAGATGTGAAATGGGAAAAAAAGAAAAGGAAAATAAAGGCTGAGCTACAGTATAATGTTTATTTTGCGGGTTGACACTGATAGGATGAAAAGTACACTATGGAAAACAAAAGCTTGTCTTCACATGAGAAACATCTGCTAACTAGAAATGAATGTGCAAACTGTGAGGAGAAAACCTCTCAGCTCATCAGGGAGGTGAAGGGTGAGATGTTACTGGGACAGATACAAAATTAAAAAACAAAAACATTCCCTCTGAACCTGGTTAGACATTTAATACGACACTGTATTCTCACACACACACACACACACACACACACTGCCACTGTGTACCAGACTCAAAATGAAACACACCTTAAACTGGTCATCAGTCAGCCAGACAGACACATTCATACTCACATATATGGTCAATTTAGAGTCTCCAGATCACTCCAGATCACTCTGTCTTGGGAGGAAACATGCAAACAAAGGATCATGGCCAAGAGGCATCCAGCTGACTCAGTGGTTTAAAATGCGTACTTTAAAACCACAACGTCCCCACTTTCATTCCAGTGAAGAACTTCTGTTGCAAGTCATTCCCCGCACTGAATTCTGTTTGTATTTTAGTTGCAAACTAATTATAGTACATTTCCCTCTAGCCAGAAATGTGTTTTTCTTCTGGTCCTTTCAGCTGGATGTTTGAGCTTCACTGAGCAGAAAGATGTAGATTCAGAGTTTTACACTGGAAGGCTGTTTTGACATTCATCTGCTGAAAGTGGAAAGTTTCTCTGTGCTCAGTTAGTCATTTGGAGCCAATTGTGGCCCTGTCTGCAACTTCCAGAGAAGAAATGGGAGACATCTTGCATCTAGCAGTAGGCTAAAACCTTTTTATAACACATAACACATAACATATTCACAGATTCTGGATTTTTCAATGGAAGAGAAAGACGATGTAATTTTAAAGATTTTTTACACAGCAATTGAATGTTTTTGTGGGGGGAAAACAGCCAAACAATTTATTATTCCAAGCAGAGGATTTTAAATGTCTTAAAACATGACTGGAAGGGATCTTTAAAAATGAATAAAGACCAGGATCAAAGTTCAAACGCAGCATATTTACAAGATCTGTAAAGGTTTGCTTGGTATCCATGTTGCGTGCAACTCAGAGGGAAACACATATAAAGTGTTAAGGAGAGCAGAAATGTTGTAAAAGATGCAGGCGTAGTTGTCAATAGCAGCAGTGTGAATACATCGTGTACGTCTCCGATCTCACTTGCACTACTGGAACAGTGCAAATGAACAAAAGGCCTCTGGGACCTGATGTGTCATAGAAACAGATCGCTTCGAGCCAAAACAAGCAGTTAAGATGTTTGCTGTGTTAAAGGGAATTTGAATGAGATCCAGGAAGTCTTTCAGCTGGAGTGGTAAGGTGCTGCAGGCCTTTTGGAAATCCATGTGGGAGCACAGTGGCACACACAATATGAAGATACTGACAAGAGTTTTGTTTTTGTTTCCTGTGATGTGAGCAGCAAAACAGATTTTAATATAAGTTAGTCTGGTGTGAGGAAACATCAGCAGGGCTTCCTGTTTAAAAATGTTCTTTTTGTGCTCCTGTTATTTCCTCAGCTCACCTTTAATTTCACTAAATTTGTCGGCAAATACAAATACATTATTTACAATTACAATATAAAGATAGATATAGAGATATATATATATCGTTATATTGTTATAGATATTTATATTGTTCAATTAGGGAATTTCAAATTGATAATGTGATTCACAAATTCATAATTATGAGCATGATCTTCTTTAACCGCTCAACTAGATACCAACAGCTTCTCTGTTCTGACATACAGTAGATTTAGTACAAAAATCAGATTTTCAGTGTAAAAAGCTTCTGCTTCATTAACACAGTGGAGGCAAAGAAAGCCATGAGTACACACTGCATATTATAACATAAACTTATCTGCAAGTTCAGACCTGAATCTTTTCACTAAGGCATTATGGATTGATAGTTTAAGGGATTTTAAGTAAAATGTAAAATGTTTCCTGCGATTAGGGAGTTGTGAAATTGTTTTGTGGTCATAAGCTGCAAAAACTGCATGATCAGTCCTTCATTTCCTTCAGTGTGTTCTCATGAGTCTATTTATATTTACAATACACAAACATGGTCATGACGTTTTATGCTGCATTTGTAGTGCTGAAATGTATTTGTCAGAAAAATGATAACCAGCATTTGAACAGCATTTCTCTTTAATTCTGTGTGTGTATCAGCACATCACAGTACAGAGTTACACTGATATGATCCCACATGAGATTATTTACATTCAAGATGACAGTTACAGATGAGCACCTCTGTTTTATCTTTGTTCCCTTTTTCCTCTTTCTGCTTGATAATGACGTGGGCTTTGTGTGGGTTTGCTAATGTGTTTCATTCAGATAACACTCTAACAATGGCAGGGTTAAAATAGCCCACCAAAGGGAAAACACAGCTATTTGCAAATCTGTAGGGTATGCACAGATATACACAGCTCATATAGATTCAGATCCCACAGTGAAGCTGGACTCTGCAGTCATCCAGTGAACTCAACAGTACATTTATGTCTTTTAAGGACAAGAGTATGACTGTGTAAAGGGATTTGAGTTCCCAGTTCTCTGGGGGAATAATGTGGAATTGGTCCCTTATGAAAATAGTATGCATTACAAAAATATCCATCAAGGAATTTTCAGTGGAAAAAGTAAGAAATCTATACATATACAATATGAAGTACAGTCTCTGTAGTACTTAAAATCCATATTTTCATACATTTCTCTCCTCTCTGTTATCACTATCTTGTGAAATGGGCACAATCAAACCAATATGATTATATAAGATGAAATCCAGATTAGCCTGCACCATAGTGGTATTTGAAGGAAATTCAAAAGGAAATCTAGGACAATGTGAAGACAGAGACAGTGAGTCTTTGATCACTTCTGTACAGGAGTGAAGCAAACATGCTGACAGAGCTCGCAGACTCACTCGAGGCACTCCAACTCCAGAGGGGGAAAGTGAGTTCATGTGTCATCGGAGGTCATTACTGCTCGCTCTCCTGGACACTGCCAGTCACATCCTAAGAGGACAAAAATGTATGGATTAACTGTACATCTCAAAATGGTATAAAGAACCACTACTTAAAAGATTAGTGTGTAGGATTTAGTGGCATTCTGTTCTATTCTAGTGAAGAGGACCTGCTCCCTATGTAGATATGAAGGGCTCATTCCCAGGTAATGAAAACAAAACCATTCTTATTTTCAGGTAATTATACACTAATGAAAACATACTTATTAATACTAGATGCCACTACAAATTGCACCTTTAATATTTCTATTGTTGCACAAAAATTCAGTTTGGTCAAACAGTTACAGAAAGACCTTTGGGTGCACATCACCTGATGACTGTCAAAGATTTCTCAGCGTTGGGATTACTGATTACAAAAACTTTGTCCCTCAAGTATTTGGTACTGACCCCAGTCACATTACACATAGGCATTTGAGTCACTGGTAAACTTTGATTAGTCCAGCTTTAAACATTGGATTTTACTTTCACATAAACGTGATTATGGAGTTGTTGCATAAAATGTCACGTTCGCATAGGAAACCTGTATGTACTACTGGGCACGTAGAGCAGGATGGAAACAGTGCGGATCCAAAAACACAAAGAGAGAATAAGAGGACGAGAGCCATGGTGGAATCAGGCCAGATATGCACGTCTAATAAGAGCACTGTGATCAAGCTACTTCCTCCTCTCGGTGGAAGTCTGAGTGAATAAGATAAAACAGCAGGTCAGCCAGCTTTCCATAAACTGGATGGTTGAATGACTCTGGCAACAGATAAGGTCGACCAGGTTTGTAAATCCATGCAGAAACAACAACAGGATATTTGACAAAGGTGACTAGAGAGTCATTTCCTCTCATCATCGGTGATCATGACAACATCAAGCTGCTACAAGAGATAGCAGCTCCACCGATATCATCTACACCATTTAAAACTCGGTATATTTATCTGTACTCACAATAAAGGCCTAATGGGGTGTTTACCAATAATGATCACAGACCACCTTACGTAATAAATGTGTGTATCTCGCCTTTATTGGACAGCAGCAGTTGAGATATGGATGAGAAACATGCGGAGAGAGGAGCTGTGATGATAACTATATTACTGCAATACTTTGGTCATATGATGCCTAATGCATGGTTAAGCTCATTCCGTCTTCACCGTATTAAAAAAAAAATGTTAACCACAACTGTAATGTACAGTAGTCTAATGTGCTTGCCCATATACTCTGACATACCTTGGTAATACACGGCCGCAAGACATTAGCATTGCCCCATGAGAATTAAAGGGGGATGGTAAAAGTGGATGAGTTGGCTGGGGGGTGGGTTACGTAAACTGACAAACTCCAGCGATATGTTGCTTTTTCACCACAGTAAGAAAAAATCCACACCATCCAAGTCCTACATGCAACAAAGCTCCATTAAACCACACAACTTTGACCTTTAAGAGAATAATTAGGTATCAGACTGAAAAGCAGCATTTCCCTGCTCCTCTCAGGGTGAAAGTTTAAATCAGTTGCACCATCGACCACAGCCGAAAGTGATGTCACAGTGTACTGACCAAAGGGACTGAAACACACCCTGCAGTACACTGTCACTGCAGGTGAGAATTTAATCAGCAGAAAGAAAGATTTTCGACTTCTGTTAAAACATCTTGCTGTTGAATTTAAGATTAATTCACCTCAGACATGGACAGCTCTAAACCAGCACACATACAAATAAAAACTGTCTGCATGGATTTTTTTTTTTTTTTTTTTTTGTAATTTGAGTGAACCAACCTTTTATAATAATATGTTGTTTCTTCTACTTAAAGAAAGAATTGGATATTTTGTTTTACAGTTGTGTGAGGCGGGACTGACGTACCTGCATGCTGTGCTGGCTGCGGGGCGGCAGGCCATTGGACGTCCCATGTCCATGTTTTACCTTGGGGGACAAACTGGGCTGCTGGTTGGAGGAGAGTGGAAGTTGAGTGTTTTGATGTGACGCCGCACAAGGGCTGGAAACCTTAAGATTTAAAAAAGAAATCAAGGATGGAGTGTTTATGATGTCAGAGAAAAGTATGGATGATGGAAGGGAGCATTGATATAAACTCACCACTTTCGAGGCCAGGCTGTGTTGGGGCGGATGCAACGAGGGCAGGGAGGTGTTGTAAGTCAGCAGGCAGGGCTGCTGACGTCGGTCCATGGATGCAGAGGAGTGAGGTCGCAGGCCAGTTGGAGACTTTATGTTCCTGCCCAGGCTGTTTGACTTGCTTTCCCTGCGTTGGTACTCTATTGGAGACTGAAGGGCTGCAGTGCACAGGAAGAAATGCCAAATTACTCAGAAGCACCACACGAAACTCTTAAATCTGTAGATTTATTGAGGAAACATTAAGCTGTGGTACCATTAAGGAAGTTCCTCTGTGTCTCTAAGATTTGGACCACATCATCGATCCAAGCCTGCTGTTTTTCCGGAGATGATGCCTGCATGATGAAGCGCGTCACACTGCTGTCAGTCCCACGGGAGGTCAGGACCAGACAGCATGGATCTTCCTCAGCATGTTCCTCGACACCCAAGCAGCTGACCTGCAGAGCACGCAGCCGTCATGTTGGACATTGAGAAAAAGCCACAAAACCAGACCTGAAAAACACTTCAAACACAGAGATACTCTTACCTTTATGCTGTTTTTAAAGGTGTACCCTGGCAAAGAGAAGCCTTTTTTCTTATCAATTGGCTCACTGAAGATAACCAGCTGCTCAAACAGGAAGACCCGCCTCTCCTTGGCTCTGGACAGGAAGCCACCTTCCTGCTCGCTGACAGAGAAGGTATCCTGCTGGAGCAGCTTCCCCTGAGCTGTAATTTTCCCCTGAAACAGTATGTTCGTCACAATCATTGTGATAGTGTCCAAGTCACATGTATGTGTTTCTTCTGCTATGACAGATAATAAGGAATCTCACCTCAAAACCTTGGAGCCTGCCCACATTCATCATATCATTGCAGCGTTTTGGCACAAAACACATCACCTCCACCGCCCTCTGATAGAGCAAAATGAATGGATAAAGCTCAGAAAGTCGTAACAAGTTGCACAAATAAATGTTTACAGATTCAGACAGATTCAGAATATTTTTTTACATTTTTTTATACATTCTGTAATGAGCTCATACCTGCAGCTCCTCAACATCCCTTCCTGCTTTGCTGTAGTACTTCAGGAAGTCCTGAGGATGCCAAACACAAGTTTATGTAAAGTCGTTGTGATTTTAAACAAAGAAGAAGCATTAAAAAATTAGCATTATTTTAGAGCTAAAATAAATAATAAATTTGATGCATAATCTGAGTTTTGTTATTTGATATTATGCAGTTTTTGGATTGCATGACATCAAAATTGTGTAACAAATAATGTTAAATTCTGTTACATCAACAAAACTTTTTTTTAAGACATTTCCTACTTTGTTAAACACACTAATGCACTATATAATACTACTTTTATAGCTCTTTTTTGGTGTATTTATTTAACTTCTCTTTTAATTGTTTTGTTTTATAATTAAAATCTGAACTGAACTTGATATCTGTTATTTGTTTTGAAACTCAATGAATGAAGTTTTAGGAAACAAAACAACTAATGTAGAATGAATAGTAACATGTAACAGTGTCATGCATGTGTAGTCGTGTTAAAAAGCAAACCTTCAGCAGCAGCTGATACTTCATGATCCGCTGAACAGGTTTGATGAGCAGGTCGTTGAGCTGCAACCGGTGACCCAGCTGCTGCCTGAGATCCTGTCAGGTGACAGAAAAGAGAGAAAATGCTGTAACAAATTCAAAGCAACACATGTGATAGGAGAAAGATGAATGTTATACTGTAGTAAAAAAGTTTTAAGTTCTCACCTCAAAGTAGGTCTCAATGTACTCAGAGACAATGTGTTCTGACTTGGGTTTGTTCTGACAGTAAACAACATACATGTGAAGTCGTCGCTCCTGAAAAGAGAGAGAGAGAGAGAGAGAGAGAGAGAGAGAGAGAGAGAGAGAGAGAGAGAGAGAGAGAGAGAGAGAGAGAGAGAGAGAGAGAGAGAGAGAGAGAGAGAGAGATCATATGACTGTAACTGCAAATGATGCATATGTGTGATGACAGAGATGGAAAGAGAAGCAATTAAACTTCTGAGCTGTCCCATATCAAATTTTGTTGTGTTCACATTCCCTTCAAACGATTTTGGGAAGTTTTGTTAAATCAGTGCAGAAATGTTCCCTCATTAAATAGTTCCTGTGCCTGACAGAGAACAGTTTAATTTGTTATTTCTTAATTATGTTTGCTGCACCACTCTGACTGAAGTAGGATAGAGGAACCAAGCAGAAAAAAGTTGCAACCAATCAAAACAGCAATTGTTTATCCTCCTGCTAACTCATCTGTTATTCTGTGTTTTATGTTTGTACTTTCTTTATTTATAGAGATCTGTTTTCACTTTGACGTTACATAATCTGCTTTTTCAGTGCTCTGTGTAAAACGATAAAAGCGTGACGGTGAATACTTTTAATGTCATTCCAGCTCATTTCCACACACAGCGTGGTCTCTACGGAGCATCTTTAACACTGATTGTTGGCTTTGAGAGTTCTTTAGTCAAACCAGAGTGATTACAAGAGCTTTTATTGTGCAGCTGCACCTGCAGACAACTGATCTGCAAGATGGAGAAACATCTGGATGGCAGGGGACCAAAGACTTTTACGCAAAGCTGGAGCTCTCTGTGAGACAGCCGCAACCTTCAGACAAACTCAAAACACGCAGAGGGACTAAAAAAGGAACTTCTCATTAGCACTTGTTACTCACTGATCTATAGACTCACATGTTTGATGAAGAGCTGAGCCAAGCTGTCTGGATCCCCCACACATTTCTCCAGCTCACCCAGGAAATAGCTGTTTGACACGAAGCAGAAAAGGTCAGGCAAGAACAGTCATCCAGCCAAATAAACACACACACACACACACACACACACACACACACACACACACACACACACACACACACACACACACACACACACACACACACACACACACACAGGCGCAGGAAACACACAGCCACAGGGGACATGACACACGCTGGACCATCATGAAACATAAGAAGCTCAGAAAAAATAAACTGTTAAAAATTGTTCAAATTCAAGAGGGAAAAAAAGACAAAAGAGACATTTCTGACTCACTCCTTATGCCAGTCGTAGATCTGGTGGATGTTTCCAAACACAATCCTGTCCTTCCCCTTCATATCCTCTGGGACTCCCTGACTGACCATGGACGCCATGTAGCCCTGCACACACACACACACACACACACACACACACACACACACACACACACACGTCTATCATATCAAAGGATGCTCGTTTCTGAATGAAAAAAGACAACTTCTCTCTCTGTTTAAGAGATGAGTGTTGCAGAATGAATTATTTCTTGTATGAGCAGATTTTTTAAAGCTTTGAAGTCAGACACACACCTGCACTATGAGTCCAAGATCTTCCACATACAACCTTTCAGTCTCTATTAGCTCTGTCAGCACATATCTGAGCGAGAGAGAGATTAAGACAGCAGATAAAGCATAATCAGAAAAAGAAATGATCATTTTAATAAAATCAGAAAAGTACATGTGTGGTAAAGGATTTTAATGCAGAGGTCAACACCTACATGCTCTTCTCTAAGGCAATGTTTCTCTCCTCCTCGCTGTCCACTACAGCGGACCACTGGCTCCCTGAATCATCAGTCACAGTGCAGATGTCGTCCCCTTGGAGAGTGTTGATGCTGGATTTGTGGCTCTAAGATTACATTGAAAAAAAGAAAGTACAGCTTTTGTTAAGAATCATCAAAACATATTATGTAAGAGGAGACAGTCAGTGAGTCATCCAAGTACATTTACTCAGGTTATACTTCATTTGAATATTTCCATTTTCTGCTACTTTCAACTATAATACAGTTCAGAGACATACAGCACTTTTTTACTCCGCCATATTTATTTTACAGCTATAATGTAGTTATTTTTGGACATTTACAAACTTTTTGGCTTCTTACAATGAGCAGAATTCATTTAAATAGGTAAAACTATCCAGTATTTCATAAAAAGAAAATATTTGACAAAAGTCAAAAAACGAATAGCATTTTTTGTGGCAGAACTATTTTTCCTTTTTTTAGGAACCAAATGCTACTTAAGCATCGATGCATCAATATTAACATGATATCTAATGAGGTAGTATAAAGTAATATTTAAGTCACAGAAGCCATTTTTATGCAGAATAATAACACTTTTACTTTTGATACCACAAGCACATTTTGCTGACAATACTTTTACGCCTTTACTTGATACAGTACTTTTACTTATAATGGAGTATTTTACATACATTGTTTTACTTTTGCTTAAATAAGGGATCTGAGTACTTCTTGTACCACTGGTGAAACACTATGATGTCATGAAGTCTGACCACTGGACATCAGACACACACATTTAAATCGTTAAACGCTCTCTAGAGCGTCCTCTGACCTGCCAGCACACATCCGTGGAAAAATTACAAGACGAGCTTGGATGCAGACTTGTGTCTTATCCTGGGGAACTCATCAGTAAGGCAATTTTGCTGATCCTCTTTTGGAAAGTCGTGCCACCCCAAATCCCTGAGTAGTAACCTGATAGTAATAAGCACTTTTTAATGTCTCTCCTTACTGCTGCTGCTGCTGCTGAGGAGATTTGTGGAGCAAAGACATTAGAAAAGTAGAATTGAGCCCCACGGATGAAGATGAATTAAGAGCAAAATGTGTAAAATTTAGGTCATATAACAGAGATTGGGGTAACTAAATGGTGTGCTGTTATATAACTAATATCACTCCTCACCTAAAAGCAGTATAATCTAATGTGAATTTGACTGTAATCCTCTTGACATACTGTAGTCTCACCACATTTTGTTCTCAGTCTCAGTGCTCTGGATGATAATCCTTCAGTATGAGTCAGTTTGTAGGTCAAATATGCACTTTCTGTTGATTTTATCTTTTTTTCAGGGTCAGTTATTTGACTTTTTCTCTCTCTCTCTCTCTCTCTCTCTCTCTCTCTCTCTCTCTCTCTCTCTCTCTCTCTCTCTCTCTCTCTCTCTCTCTCTCTCTCTCTCTCTCTCTCTCTCTCTCTCTCTCTCTCTCTCTCTCTCTCTCTCTCTCTCTCTCTCTCTCTCTCTCAACTGTTGACATCCCCAATGAGCAGACATCCTGACTATGAAAGCCATCTGAGGTTGATTCAAACTCCATCTCCACTCTGGCTCTGATCTGCTCGTCAGGAGCAATTAAAACTGCACAGTTTAGCTTGGTTTTTGCCCTAAATGTCCCCCTTATAACAAATAAAGGTCCATTAGCTCCTCCAAAATTACAAGGAAGTGAAAGGAATACATTAGGAAATTTGCTTATTTGCTTTAAGAAACTGATCTAACGTCTTTCTGGCAAATATGCAGCTGTAGCCAGCAGCCGATAAGCTTCCCTTAGCACAAAGCCTGGAAACAGGGGAAAACAGCTGGACTGGCTCTTTCAAAGGTAAAAAAAAATCTCAAAAGCTCACTGGGGGAATCATTTCTGGTAAGGTGTGTCCTTGACAAAATGTAAGAGGTGTAGGTTTGTTAGCGGCCATTGTCAACACCATTCAAGCAGCTACCTTGCATTCAGAAATCCCCAGACTTTGGTAGGTGGAGATTTACAATTGTGTGTTACCGTGAAACAATTTGTTTCTAGTCTTTCTGCTGATCTATCCTAAGTAGCTGCTTCAAATTGATCCTACAGATAAGAGAGCAAGTAAGTATGTTTTCCAAAATGTCGAATGATTGATTTCAAGAGACAATGAGGCCCTCTAATTTACCCTGACGCAGGCAGGACAACAATAAAGAGCCAAAGTAATCATAAAGCTGCAGGTGTCTTTTGAATAATATTGTCCCAAAAGATAATATTATTCAAAGAAACCTGCAGCTTTATGCTTACTTAGGCTCATTTATTGCTTGTCCTGCACTGCGTCAGGGTAAACTTTTAGAGGGCCTCATTGATCTCTTATGTAAAGCTTATGAAACCCGACCCTGTCATCTTTGGAGAAGCACTGTCCAACATCCACAGGCTTCTCACCTTGCCTGTAGGCCTCTCTAATTTTGGCTCACCCCCAACCCTGACCCCATTTCAGCCTGTTACAGGCTGCTTGGCTAGTTGATTACTTCCAGATGCCGTCTAGAAAAGCCCACAGGATTGATTCCACTCTACAAAGCCTTTCAGTACAGTGTAGGGTTACCAGAGAGAAGTGTGTGTTTGTGTGTTAGCACGCTCACCAAACATGCAGCAAAATGTGAGAATATTCTCTATTTATCCGACACAATTGGTGGAAGTCAAATGATGTGTGTGCATATATGACGTGCTGATACAACTGAACAGGATGTAGAGGAACATGTGCATGTTTGTGAGTCATAGTTTGAGTGTGAGTCCCCTTTTTTCAATCATTTAGAGATCATTAGCTCATGAGAGCTGTGTTACCCAAGTGTTTGTTGATAAGAGAGGCTTTGCTGAAAGAGTTAAAATAACTGTGAGGGGAGCAAATGATTTAGTGTTGAGAGCACATTTGACTTTGCATAATTCAAACAGTTCTTTTGTGTTTTTCTTACCTACTTTGATTGGTTATCTAATCTAATTATATGTTCTCATCAGTAAAAAGTACAGTTTCAAACAATGCATCATTTCATATTATTGCAACAATAATTTTAATATATTACACATCGTTCCCCAACTGTTTCTGCACTGCAGATTATTTTAATATTGAAAATATTCTTGTCAGCTAGATGAACTAAGTAACTGTCTAAATATGGATTTTATAACACAAATTGTGCCTTTTATCTCCCCCACAACCTCCAAAGAAATACTCTATTGGTTTTGTTTTTAACTCATATTAATGAACAGCAACCACAATCACTTTAAAATCAGAGAAAACTAGTAAAGAAATAATACAGAATCAAGACATTACTAGACTCTGTGTGTCTCTGCCTTGCAGGAGGTCGGATAAGTAGCTCTGACCGGAGGGCTGTGCAGGAGAAGGAGATGCTGGACTCGGCAAACTGTCTTTCCACACCTGTGCAATTTTTTTAAAAAGGGTGTCACAAACAAGCATAAAAAATGTTTCCTCAGAAAAGATTAAATGTATACATTAAATTGAAATCTCGGGGTCTCACCATGTCTTGGTCTACAGAGGGGAGGATGGTATAGTTGTCGTGCTGTTCCAGGGGCCTTGGCTGAGCTTCACCGTGGGAACAGAGCGATGGTGGCTGCCTCCTGTCTGACCTGTACATCTGCTTCTCCACTTTCCCCGCTCCTCCTCTGGCATCAGAGCTCAGCTTGCGGACAGGATTGGTGAGCCATTTCTTCAGGGCACTGACCGGGTGCCGTGATCCTCCAGACGAGGTGTGTGAGCAAGGGCTGGAGCTGCCTGAGGCCTGGTGGGGTACAGGGCCCACTGATGGGGTAATACTGCCGTCACTGCACGCCACGGAGTACGACTCTGCTACAGAGAGAGAGGTGGGAGGTGGGGGGAGAGGAGGATTGGGTTAAAGTACAGCAGCTAATTGTGGGGTATATCCTCTCAGGTCAGATACTGCAGACAGATTTCTACACAAAAATGTTCAATTTCCTGCGTTAAGCCCTAACTGTAACTTTAGTAGCTGCAGCTACTGTATCCGCCGCCCCTAAATTACTATAAACACAAAAACAGATCAGCTCTCACGAAAAAGTTCTTAAGAATATAGGTGGAAATTACTTTATTTTGACTTCATGCATGTGTTACACTGTACAAAGAAAACAACAGGTCACACAATTTACATAACTGTCCAGTTCAAAATGTATGAGTAACATTTTTTTTGCGTTTTTTTAAGGCAGTTCAAATCAAGCACAACTGAGTATGGAAAGTCTCCTTTTGGAGGTACTGACACATCAATTGCATTAATTGCATTTGCTGTGTAGGTCAGTTGAGTGCACAAACACAACAGAGTAAGACATTAGTGCTCAGGTATTTTGATTGTTTAATCCTGGCATCTAAAGGGAGATAAAATATGGAACATTTAAATAACAGCACAAACTGATTTGACATATTGCCATACTGACATATTTGTTAAGAGGGAGGTTGTGCCAGTGACCAGAGCGGACTCACGGAGTGAAAACTGGTGCTTTCTTGTGAAAAATAACTTTCCGTAAGAATTTAATAAAACTCTTTTTTCAATCATTTAATTTAATTTTGTTATCTACAGTGAATAAGGAAGTATTACTTCAGTAAAAGCAGTCAATTTTGTAAGCACTGACTGAATTTTCACATATAATTTGATTACTGAATGATATATTTAACGGATAAAAACTGGATTGATTTTTCCAGTCCTCTGTGTGACCTAAAGTCAGTGATGATGACTGAGCTCATCGTGTCTGTACTGAACTGCCCTCATTCTCAGGCTGAACCAACACTGAAGCTGACACCCTTTCATGCCACAGCTGGATTTTGTTTCCAGCTTGAAGTCTCTTGACTGTGGAAACTGGTACCTAATCTTCAACCACACTGTTTCAATCAAGCACCCTAACATTAACATTTCACTCTGTTCTGCTGATCGTAGCAAAGTGGAATCTTTTAGGAGCCCCATTTTGTCGTTTTGGACTCTTCCCAGAAGCCACTATTCCCTGTCAGCACATTTATGTAAGCTGTAATCATAATAACAAGCTTTCAAGAAGCCAGTGAGAATCTGGGTCAGGCATTTGCCAACATTGTCTGATACAGCCATTAAAAAAGACACCATACTGACAGTAAAATACTAAATAATGTGTTTTTCTTCTTGCTCCACTCCAGACCTTTTATTTTATCCCACGGTGCAAAAGTGGTGTCCAGCAAAATCCCTAAAAGCAGTATAATACACATATATCCAGTCCACACATGCATACTCAATACATGCATACTCATCATGTCACTGTGCTGATACCTTGATGTGACCGTGAGGCAAACAGTCACTCTCTTGCAAAACAATCAAAAAAGGCTGTGATAAAACAAATTCATCATCTGCTGCTTCAGTGTCATACACTGAATGACAAAAAACTAATTTCTGTAATGGGATGATTTAGAGAGAAGTGTGTGTGTGTGTGTGTGTGTGTGTGTGTGTGTGTGTGTGTGTGTGTGTGTGTGTGTGTGTGTGTGTGTGTGTGTGTGTGTGTGTGTGTGTGTGTGTGTGTGTGTGTGTGTGTGAGTGAGTGATGGAGACAAAGAGTGTGTTATTGTGTGTCTGGCGGTTCTTTGGGGGAGGGAGAGTTGAACCAGTGGACAGTTAAGACAGTTTGCTTATTTTCCAAATGAATCTTATCAAAAGTCATGCTGACCAAAAATAACAAACTAGTTTAGGACAGAAAAATAATTTGAAAAATGTGGAATTTAAATGATAAACGAAAAATAATTGATAGAGAAGGAGAAAGAGGTGAAAGTAACACAGCTGCAAGTAATTTGTTGCAAAACAAGGCTTTAAGTCTACAGCAACACTAGCGATTATTATTGTCTGTTATCTGTTTTTAATGGAGTGTACATTTGTCTTCTTAATGATTATTAATGACTTTTAGTTGTGTTTTGTTTGTTGTACATATTGAATTGTGGAGAATGGTATTTTGCTCCCATGTATGCTGAGTGTTTACCATCAAAGTGACAAACATGATTCTGATTTATGCTAAACGCTAAAGTGCTCACAACAACAACAATTAACATGCTGATGCTTAGCAGGTATAATGATTATCATATACGCTGTCTTAGTGCGGGTGTTACCATGCTAACGTGCTAATTAGCACAAAGCACAGGGCTGATGGGAATGTCATTTAAAGGTTTTAAAGGTTTAAAATTCACATCAGGGAATCAGTTATATTTAGTTATTTCAGATCAGAGGATTCATCCTCTCTGAAATTTCTAACCTGATCCATCAAAAAGGTGATGAGAGATTCAGTCTGGACCAGAGTCATGGACCAACTGGACGCTAGACATGTTAACCTTACAGCCACGCTGCTAGCATGCCAACAAAAAAGAAAGAAAAAAAAGAAAAAGCACCAGCACAAACTGATACTTTAATTCTAACGCATTTTTTCTCTCCTCACATTTCACAAAAATGTCTTTCTTCTAAATATGGGACCCAAATTGGAAAAAAAGAACGAAATTACCAAAATCAGTTGGTGCAAACACACAAATGCCCCTGCACACACACACTGTATATTATCACCGGGAGCGTTGACAGCCATCTGGTCTCCTTGTTTTTTATCTGTGATAGTGCTTTCAAGGTCTGGTCACACAGGACCTCTCACATCTGACCATCTGTTGAAACAATAAGCACACCTTACTGCAGCTGAGATACAGGTTTTTCTACAAACTCATCAACATTTTCTCTGAACTGACCCTTAATGGTGTGTGATGGTCACAGTGACATCCAAATCACGGCTGAACTGAGCGACTCAGCTCGTCATGTTTGTTTGAGACGCTTATGTAATGAATCACTTTCCCACAGAGCAACAGCTGGGCCACCTTCCGCACAGCAGGGAGTGTCAGCAGAGCGTGCAAGCATGTATGCTGTGAATGCGTCCTTGCAAGCAGACATTACAGACAACTGAATAATACTAAACAATTCTACACAAAATCGAAAATTGTCAGATTTTTGATGAATAATGTTAAAACACTAATCTTAAGTGCATTTTTACACACTACTGATGCTGATTTTTGTGACATGTCAGTTAAGGACATGGTTTAATGTGCAACACAAATTCTCTCTTGCATTCAGATTGACAGATGGATTAAGGCTGGATGAGGATGTATTCTTCCTGCAACCCCATTGGTTGAAACAACACACCCAGAGAGATGGCAGCAAACGGGACCAAAACATTGGTCAGAGGTCAGTCTCTATGATAGTAATCCTGTCTATTGCAGACAGGACACTGGCAGCTCGAACGCTGGCAGCAATCATGTCTCTAATGCTGTATGTAATTTTTACTGAAGCAGTATTCTTCAATACAGTAATAATTACTCATCACCCTCATTGCTGTGAGAGTGGTTCACAACATTTTTGGCTTGTGACCCCTTAAAATAAAGCAAAGTCCACCTGGGACCTCTCATCACACATTGCATTGTCTACCAGTTAAATGAAAGAGGCCTAATTTTGTTTTATTTGAATAGCTTTTAAAGGCTTGTGGAGATTTTTTTTTTTTTTTTTTAAATAGAGGAAACTTAAAAAAATATGTTGTCAAAAACCTTGTTTTTACTGTTGTCCTACCCTGTCCTATGATCTAGTGACCTCTTGTGAGTGTCCTGACCCCCAGGTTGGGTTGTATTTTCTTTGGTCATGTTCCTCACAATGACTTTACTTCTGCAGTTACTACTGACCAAAAAAAGGCTGTGAATATAAAGGCTATGTGCCATAGTTTACTTCTACCAAAAAGTAGCTCTTCTGACACACCTGTCCTATAAATGCAGGTGTGCAAAGAGTATATTTTAACCTTTTCTGTTAAAACAATCCTGTTAAACCTTGGTCCTCAACTTTTCTAAAGCTGTCAAAACCAAATCCAACAAAATGTAACTTTGTAAATTCTTCTCTGTTGGGGTAGATAATTTTAACTCTCACTGCGGTACATTATTATTGCATTTTTAGTCTCCGGAGAGTGTTTCCATCTAAGCAGCTGTGGGAACACAGAGCTTGGCTAGCTTGTTGTGCTTCATATAAAAACCTCTTGATTTTGTACTGCACATTATATTTCTCAAAGAACTTCAGTACAAAGTCAAGAGGTTGTACAAAAAGCTTGTGAAGCTCTGTAAACGGACTACTCTCAAGAGACTGAAAACATGATAACTGTTATTGGTCTTTGGAGCCGTTTGTTAACTAACTAACATGCCCATAATCTTTGCGGTGAAGGAATATGTCACCCAGTGCAGAAGTGTGGCTCATTGACATGATTTTAATAGTTTTGGGACAACAGTGGAGGTCTACGGCATAGAGGAATACGATATATCAGGCTTTGGATACACAAACACTTCTACAGAGAGTAGGCTCAGTTCATTGTGTTTAGCTCTGTGCATGAGATTTGCTGGCTATGAGAAAAATATAGAGAATCGCCAGCCTCATCCTTTAAAGTACTTTATCAGTTGGTATATTTGAGTGAGACTTTGTAGTAGTCTATCATCAGCTGCATGGTGTGCTATGACTTAATGGGTAATTAGTAGCCATCTCTGAATCACAATGGGTAGATGTAATGAATCAACATCAACCACATAAATGCTTCTTTTAAATGTAAATATTTCAGTATTATGAAACAGTTTAGTAATACTGGTTTAGATAGACTACTAGAGTTATAGTTCAATTATAAAATCCCTCCATATAACTAAATTATAAAGATTTTATAATTTTAGGTGTAAAAATTATCATACTGATACTGGACTTTTGACTGTGAGAAGTAGCGTTAATTTGTGCTTATCTGGCTTTGATTTTAGAGAGATAAGTTTATCTGCTCCAATGATCCACTTAACATCATGGAAGTGTTGATGATGTGATCCCTCGCTCTCTCTTAAAGCAGATGGGTGGGAGACAGTTAACTACGTCGGGTATGTTATCCCCCACCCCATAAATGGTCATGGTTAGCAACAGCAGGAATTATTGAGATGCTGCTGGAGCGCTGCTTTAAACAGCATGACACTTTACCAAGTCTAAGCATGACTAAAGCTTTGCACATGTTACGTGCCAAGCCTTCAATTGCGTGTCACGTGTGCTGGAGCTGATTGCTGCTGCTGCTGCTTCATATTTTGTTCATGCTGATGGATGCAATCATCATTATTGCAATCAAACCCAGCCTTTTTGGGCCCAAACAGCCCGCTTCCCTTCCTGTTGAAATACTGCCGAGGCAAAATACCTCCCAGTCCACACCGCTGTCATCACCAAAAATACAAATTTGTGACTCTCAAGTGATCTGCATCCAGTCACTTCTGAGCAGAGTTGAGACATAATTTGCGAGAATGAGAGATTCACAGAATTAAAGAATTAAAAACACACACACATAAACGTGTCATCTTCATTGCGCCACATTAAATTGAAGACTTTCGAAATGTAGCTATGAAATGTTAATTGAGTTACACTACAGTTGCTGTCACGTTGAAAAGCTTCAGTGCAGAATGGAGCTTAAGGTAAAACCAGGACTAGCTGATCTCACTATCTATCCTAAATTTAAACAGTGCTGCTGCTTACACCTTTTACTTGGCTTTGACTTGCAATTAAACACCTCGAACCAGTCCAGCCTTCACTGGTCTAATTCATTTTGAGACATTGCTACTGACATTGCTAACTGCTGCTAATGCTATCTGTTATCCACTGATCAGTGGGCACTGCTACATTGCAAGGTGATTCATTAAGCAATTTTAAAAAGGTAAAACTCTGCTTTTATCCATGGGTAGGATGTGGCAGTTACAGGCACTAATTCAATAAGCATTAACAGACGTGAATGTACATTTCACTAGATATAGTACAGTCAAAAGTTTGGAGTTTGGACCAGTTCACATTCCCTTGAATGAGAAAGTATGTCTAAACAGTTGTATCCCTATGGTGGTTCTTTCTGATCAGGCAAGAAAGCTGCTTTCAAAAGACCTTTTTTTTTATTTTTTAGTTACAGTGGGTCAATTGTATTTTCAAGTAACTATGACAAGAATGATTCTGATCAATATCCCGTCATCATCACATGCTATTACATCCTGTGCGCTGACAACTGACCCAGTTACAGTTTTTTTTTTTACAGTGTAGCTGGCCATCTCCTCCAATTCCTCACGCCACCATTTCCTTTTTCCCATGACGCTGCAAGCTGCTTGTGTATGCTCTCACTCGTATACTGTGGTCACATGTCATAGTTTTTGTCTGCCGCCCAAAAATGTCCTTATCTACAACATGTCCTCTCAGTGATGGTGGAGTAAGAGCTCTCTGCACTGGCTTCCACTGTGTTGTAGAATATAATTTAAATTACGGCCTATCTCTCAGTGGTTTAGTACCAAAATCTCCCTCCCTCATCAGGTAGCAGTCCAAGATAAACACATGGAAGCACCATTTATTAACTGTGCACCACAGAGTTGGATTAAACTTCTAGAAGATAAGACTTCCCCCGACTCTGACTAAATTTAACCTTTAACTGAACCTTATTTCCATCTTGTATTTAATACTATCTTGTTTTAATTATCATCTTTTTAAATTATGTAATATTTTAAGATGTATTTATAGCTTGATTTTTTTTAATGCATTATGTAAAGTACTTTGAATTGCCTTTGCTCTGCAAATACGAGGCTGAGTTTTCTGTGTCTGTTGGACCCTGCTCCTATAGGGACATAGGACCATGTCTGATTAGCTGCAGCAACTTTCCAAAGGAAGAAAGAACCTGTCCAGGGTCTAAATGAGGTTTCAGGGAGGTTGTTTTAACCCCCAAAAGTCCCTGCTCAGAGGGTAGAACATTTCAAAAGTACAGTAACTTTGAAGACGTGGTGTGTAGGAGTAGAAACTATGGCTTCTAGATGTTGTGTACCACTTCATTCAGAAAACAAAGTGTACGGTATCGATTTTAGGAAGAGGGGTGGACATGTCTCATTGTAAAGGAAGTAAGCAAGTAAAGTAAGACGACGTTGTCAGATCATCAACTAATTTCAAAAGAGAGCGTGATCCATCTCAAACATCAGCCACAACAGTAAATACAAACAAAAACAGGACCAATCTGTGTTGTTTTTCCTCCTGTGTGAATACTGCATTTGAAACACTGTCATTTTTTTAAGTCATCATGGGTCTAATTTGCATGATGTACCAGATCCTCAGACAGTGGAAACACAAACAGGATTGCATAACAGGGACTTTTAGTTCCAAGTTTAGTTCCTGAGATTAGTTCCTCTGGTTCCTACGGACCCAGAACTTTTGGGGGGAAAGGAGCGATTGAAAGTGCAAGTTAAAATGGAGACCAGATCATCACACAACCACCAAAAACGAAAGTGCAAAAATGGCAGAGTTTTTATGAAGGCTGCTGCACATGTAGTTGCACTGTGGAAAAAAACAGTTTTGTGCTTGTTAGTCATCATGTTTACTTCTTCACATACTGGCAGCAATGACCTCACACACACTGGTAGGCTAATGGACTATTAGTCAAGGCAGTTTCTAAGCCAGACTGACGTATGTGTAATGAGACATTGAGACTGCTGGCAGGACTTTTAAGTAGATTTCCAAGCAAGTTACCCAAACATGCTTTATCTGGAGGTGTTTCTCTGTCTTTATAAATAGCTGTTGGACATAATGCTAAATGAAAAGAAATGAAGGATAAGAAGGAAGTCTTCAGGGGAGGTAGAGGGAGATCAGAAAGCTCTAAAAACAGAAGAGAAGGCCCCAAACCACAGGGGGATGACCTTTGAAAATGAAGAAAAGTATTTTTTTGCGACCACAGAGGTACAAAAGAAGAGATAAACAGACCTTTTTTTAACAGTTTGAAAAAGAGAGCTGATGCTGTCTTGACTGCGACTACTAAAAACAGTCACAAAAAGTGTATTTTTAGAGTCAGGGAGGAAAAAAACCTTGTATAACAATACTCACATCACATAGGCGATGTGTATCCCAAAGAAAACTGTCCGAGATGGTCTATTAAGCTTTGCAAACAAAGGTGAGAAAGCAAGGCATCTCGACACAAGGCTCTTTTTAATTTTCACATTTCACACATCTATTTGCAGCGTCCATCAGTGCGGTGCAGAGAAGAGAAGAGCTGCTCTGTAATCACTCCCCGAGGAACTGGAACAACAGAGGATTTAAGGATCGGGGCAGTAATGGGACATATTTGTGTGTCTATGTGTGTGTTTGTGTTTGTGTGCATACAGCTGCCTTTGCTCTGAAGCAGTGTCACAATATTGCAGCGATTTGGATTAAGAAATTCTGTTTTTGTCCACTGCCACACACACAGTGTATACTGTGTCTAAACAGAACAGCAGTTAAAAATCAGTCAAAAATGCACTGATGTAAAGACAAAGGTAATGCTCTCATCACATAGCCTCCAACGTTGTGGTATACATAGCCACAAACTTACACTGCCACACACATAGTATATATATCTACAGAACAGCCAAGGAGTCAAAAATGCATCTAAACCAACAGCATAGAAACTGCAAGAGTTAGAATCTTAAACTATGTAATGCTTTCATCATTTATAGTATTAATGTCAGTGATGCAGAGACAATAATGGTACAATGACGTTACCATTTTGTGCCTAAATCTGAAGCCAAGATTTTTGTGGAAAGGAATTTTAGGACAGTGACTCATTAAGTCTCGTGCTTCCGTGATTCAGTGATCTGCGGCTACCCTGACTGCAGAGATCCAGATGTGTCTCTATCACTGACTTTTTGTCCGTGTGGAACATGAATCACTGGCTGCTCTTGCTATATCTGTATCGTGTTATTTCCAAACACAGACCACAAATTTACTGTTAATGTAATCGAAAGAATGGAACAGTCTCTTTTGAAGGTGTACAAATCCACAAACAACACTGCCACTGTGTCATTTTGGAGCAGATGTAAGTTTCTCAAAGCCAAAGTATATATTTAAAGGTATATTACACCGTTTTCAGTCCTATCTCTTAAGTAATAGAATATTATCATCATACAGTGCAAAATTCACCAACACTTTTTCTGTCTTCAATCCAGGGGCAATTGTCATCTGACCTGTAACCCCAAGGAATTACCATTAACATTTTAGCAAAACTAAAACTTTGGTCAGGTAGCTAGTTAGCAAAATGAATATGGGGCAGTTCACAATTTTAGCTAATTATTCAGTTTCAAAGAAGTAGCTCTTGTGCTTTACGGTACAAGCAACATTATAGTATTATGGCTAGCATAAGAATGCTAATATTAGTTTGGATGTGAGGACGACTAGTGACTACTTTCTGAAAGCTAGTGTAGATGGTGTGAGAAAGGGGCTATCTAGTACAATAAAAGTTGATACATATTAGCCAAAAGTAATGTTCTTTTCAGCAATCAATTTATATTTTTTTGCATCTATAAATGCAGGTAAAATTAGAAATTGTTGTAATATCCACAAAATAATTCTATTTTCAGTGTTCTTTCAAATAGTCTGATCTCCACCTTTGCAGTATTTTGTTTATGAATCCTGTAAAAGTGAAATGAAACAAGAGAAACATAATTGCTTTTTTTCTCTCAGTTTTTCTTGAATTCTGCAGTGAATATGAAGGATACACAGAAGATTTTGTCTAAACAGCCCCATCATTTGTTTTTGGGGTATATATATAATGTGGCTGCCCTTTCAGTATTACAGTGACATGCAATACGACTGGGATGTGAATGGATAAAAAAATATTTAAAATAATAAAATAGTCAAAAACGTATTTGTAAAGAAAGGTAAAGTGAATTTAACAAAAGGTTAAATGAGAAAGTGGCACCGGGGTGCATCTCCAAACTTTGCAAATCATTGTGCACAAGAAAAAATATTAATGTATTGCAACAACTATGGGAGGTTGGAGAAACAACCTAATAGAGGTATATCATAAATAAAGATAAAGTTGGTGTGTTTACTCAACAGTAATACAACAGCGACAGTTAACGTCCTCCTGATGAGCAGAGCATCCACGTACCTCTGACTCGGACAAAGCAGCAGCCACATTTGCTGAGCAGTTTTCTGAACAGGTGCTGACACCCACACCCTCGCTGGTGGTGACCCCCTCTCATGATGATCCACTACTGCTGCTAGACTCAAGAATATCAGATGTAGGCATAGCGCTGTACAGACACAGATACACACACACAAGTGCACACATACACACACGCTATTCCTGTGGTAATCCCAAGAGGTTGTGGGAGGAAACGTGTACAACGAGCTCCACGGTCATCCTCCAAATTTGAGTAGAAGCCCCTGAGACGTAAGCAAAAATGCTGCAACTATCCCATGATTTGAAGACAAGCAGCGAGACAGTAGGATACTCTCCTCCCTTCACTCTGTGTGGCCAGATAGTGGGTAGAGATTATGAGAGGGACCAAAAGTAAGTGAGGGAGCAACACAGAGGCAGGGAAGGGGAGTGGCTGCGGTGAGGGAGGGGATGGTAGCTAACATGCTGCACGGCCGTGTCAGCATCTGCTTCCCAGTCCCACCTCCTCTCGTTCTCTCCCCTCCCCTTCTGTTTCCTCCTCCTTCCCTCATCATACCTCCCTCCTCAGCTTCCCCTCTCAGTTTTTGCTCTGTGGTTGTGGCACCTTCGGCACTGTCATGATTTTTTCCATTAAATATGTTAAATGACTCCAAACAACATTAGAGGAAACACAACAACAAAACAAAAAACAAATTTCGGAAAACATGGATTGTGAAATGTGTTTTTTGCACCTCAGGGCCATCGTACATCTGTGTACTGTTGTCCAACCACACAGCAAATTAAGTTAACAAAATATGTCACACTTGAAGGAAATGTAATAGCATAGATTTATGCACTGTGTATAAATCAAGAGACTCAGTATCACAACTGGCTGCAGATGTGCAAACACAGGACACATCGAACATGCACACACTGAAATTCATGTATTTCCATTGGTTTTGTTTTGCTTTGATTTTATTTAATTGACACATTAAAACAAATATATATAAAAATGTCATACACTGTGATAAATTCATATTTTGTTGGAATGTTGTGCATAACAAAATACAGTTTAAAAAAAAAAACCTATTCCATTGTGGTCTTCTTCCTCTTGCTCTATTGAGAATTTTTTTTAAATCTGGAAAATCTACTTGACCTGTTGATTCTATAGTCACCAGAAATCTGAAGTATAAGAAAAAATACCATGACAATCCCACTGTGGTCACTGAATGTGTCACAATTGCACTAAAACTCAGTAAAAGCAGCCCCAGTTTCCCAGACTTACTGGCATTTGCAGATTGAATGTAAATCAAAACTAATCCAACAAACATGATCTATAAAGCTGCTAACTGACCTCCCCCTTCTCTAATCAATAAAGCAGCTTCCCACTCTCCTTTATCACCACAGGTACAAACGCATTTCCTCATGTGGAAATATCCCACACACGGTGAACTGAGCTGGCAGGACGAAGGCAGGCAGATTTAATCTCAAAACCAAGATTAAGTATTCATGACTACATGACCTTCTGAGCACAGCTGTCCAGGCTCACGGCAGCCGGCAGTGTGATTCAAGGAGATTTATGCATAAACTCATACGAACCCAAACATGGACAAAGTCAGTGAAAAAGAAGAAGAAAAAAAAAACCAAATAGAGCAAAATTTGTCTCTGATACAGCTGCTGCTTCTATGTAACACACATGTATGACACACACACACAAACACACGCACAGACACACATGCAGGAATCTCAATCCACTGGGGAGAGATTACGGCTATAAAAATATCAAAATACTCTTGCTCTCTTTGCCATCGAGTTAAGCTTTTAAAAACTCCACTGAAATGATGATCCTTGTGAGCTGAAAAGCACTGATCTTTCCCCACTGTAGGATTATTGTGTGTGTGTGTGTGTGTGTGTGTGTGTGTGTGTGTGTGTGTGTGTGTGTGTGTGTGTGTGTGTGTGTGTGTGTGTGTGTGTGTGTGTGTGTGTGTTCAAACCTAATAAGACAATATTTAATCATTAGGATTAGTCATGTGTGCCTTTTGCATTCAGTGTTGCTTTCGGTCATTCAAATCTTAAATGTAACCACAGTTTGAGTCCAAATTGAACACCTTTATACTAAAATCTCTGATGTGAATGCTGCCATTCTGTCTGCAGCACTTTCTTTCTGTCAGATGGCTCCCCATTATGGGTGACATGAGAAGTGCACACAGCAGTAAACCATAATGTCCCTCTAAATGAACTAAAGCACATAAGTGTTACCTTTGCACCCTGTGGCCACACTGGACTTCCTGGCCCATTTGAAGCCCATCTTGATGTCCTGATTGTTCTCATTCGCCAACAGTTTGTCCTTGCTGGTGTCTGAAATCTTACACACAGGACAGACATGTGAGCGAGAGGGTGTCCAAGAGAAAATAAAAATGAAAAAATACCTTTCCTCTATTTTAAATTATTTTAATGAATATGTGTGATAGATTTAGGGTAAAGGAGGCCCTGGCAAAAAATGAAAACGTGATTGAGAGATTGAGCTAATTATAACACTTTTCCACTCTGTTTCACCTCTCTCCACCCTTCCCCCACTCCTATTTTTGCTTCAGCTTAAGTGGTTTCTTATCTTATCTGTGGAATTCTCTGAGAGGACTAAACTGATCAGCAAAGCACATCAAATCCAAGAAGTTAGATGCTAAAGAATAAATCAGGCTAATTTAATTTTTAAGGATATAAGATTTATCACCTTGATTAAGGCATGACGCATTGTATATTGGAGAAGGGTCACACAGTCTCACACTTTCCTCTTTGTTGTGTGTCTGTTATCATATTAGGAAGTAATGCCACATGTAGAGAAGCTAAACTATTTAGCACATAGGCTACATGAATATAAATCATATGTTAAGATATCTTAATATGTGAAAAAATGAACTTAAAACCACCCTAATTTTTAAGACAAACGAGTTTGATAAGCAGCATCAATGTCTTGGTGTTTACAAAATGAAAATCATCCATTCCTGTTTCGTATGGAGCTCTCAAAGAGTTCTGATGATTTTTTATATTTCACGGGGACAAAATTGAACTAAAACATGGTAAAGATGATTGTAGCAGGCATATTCTTACTTTCAGGTGTGGTCTCCTTGTTTCATGTTAGTCAAAATGTGTGATTGTACTTGATTACATTCACACAGTATCAGTACATGTGTAAGATTTATAGCATTGAATATCATTATTTTCATCACCTGACCACCACCTTAAGTTTTGGCTACGTAGACCAAAGACACTTACTTTATCAACCCTGTGTCCCAGAAGTTGTCCAGTCTTCCCTTGAACTTTTGCCAAAGTCTTCATTTTGCATTCCTCTTTAAATGATCCCAGTGTGGCGTCCTTTTTCTTCACCTTAAACTCAGTCTCATACTTTTAAGAATCCATGCCCAATCCTGTGTTTTGTTCAATTGACAGAGAGACAAAAAGTTAAAAGGCTTCAGACAAATATTTCTACCATCCTGCCTGGGAGTATTTGCTTTGTACCAGATAGTTTTCTCCTCTAGGCAGATGAGGACAGCTGGTCAATTGCAGTGGGATCTGTGGTCAAGACGGGGTCATTCTGTCCAAGCAGGTCCAGGCAGGTCCAGCCACGTCCCACACGCTCATTTCAGTCAAGCGACTGTTCCTAGAGCAGGAGTTTCAACTAATTCAAAACAGACTCATAGAAACTTAATGTGCTTTATTATCATCATAGTTGTATTTGTATTTGTATTTGTAGTTATCATAGAGTTAAACTGCACTGCATATATGATTTTAATTACCCAATTTCATTATATATTTTTGCACCTAGCGTATAACTTTTATACTAGTTTGTAAGTCCTGTAGTGGTACCAAATATATCTAAATCCTTTGAGACTTCATTTTATAGAACACAGAGGCTTTTCAGACTTAATCGTGTTAATACAGTTTATACATTTCTGATATTTAGGGCACAAATATGAGTTTTCATCAGTTTCACTCTGTTATGACCAAAGGCTGCAGGCTGAGATTGGTGCTGGTCAACTGTGTGAGAGATCACCATCCTGTGGTAAATGTGAGAAACATCTTTCCTCTGCCTCTTGCCACTGCTGCTCAATCAAATGAGTATATGTTCTTCTGAATTTGGAGTCTGGCCCATCAGTTCAGAGCATGTTGGTCATCTCTGATGGGATTTGATAGCCACCTGATAGTCTGTCTTAACAATTAATGAGATTCCTCTAGTTTAAGCAGCTTACAGTTGTAAGTTGTCATACATTTACAATTAGATTAATGACTTGTTTGAGGACAGAGGCAATGGCTTTATGTGGTTTCTGTGAGGTTTTTTAATAAACTTACATGTATTCATATTTGACAGAAGATGATATTGTTGAAGTGTGATTGTTTACCTTCCACAATGTTTGTCTTGCCTTGTCTTATTTTCCCTTTTTTTATATTTCAGATAGTAGTAGTAAGTATCCCATTAGATAAGTGACATTTTTTGAGGGTTAAATAAGCCTGTGAGCGTATATCAGAAAGTGTAAACATGGGGAGTAAATGTCCCAAAAAATAAAGACATGACAGAAGAAAATGGCTTTGAACTTCAAGAAACTTTTAGTTTAGTCTAGTTAACAGCAGGCATAATTAACGACCAGGTGTATAAAACCACTTGGTCATATGTGTTGTGTTGAAAGATGAAAATGGCCAAAGCAGTAAATAATCCTCTCCATAAAGCTGTTGTAAGTGGGATGAGCTAAGCGCAAAAGCTGAACTCAGAAGAGTCTGTGAAGACTCCTCCTCTCAGTTTTATGTCATCAAGACAACATGTAGGGTGGAAATGAGTAGAGTACCTCTATTTACAGGCCTCGCAGGAAACTGTTACCGTTCCTCTGCTCTGACAACACAGTTGAAAAATTGGAGGAAGTCAGGAGTCGTTCACAAGAAGAAGTCGTACAAGTGTGACTGACACCTGGATACATTTGCTATTGACTACCCTTTACGGTAAGTGTATTTCCTTTATCTTCACATGTTTCTGTGTCAGTTAATTTGATCCTTGTTATAGATTATAGTAATTAACATTGAAATAAGTTGAAAAACAGTCAATTGTTCCTTTTTATAGACATGGAATATCTCTTTGTTTTCACAATATTAGGAACACTTGAGAGTATAGAAATTTGCATGTACATATAACATTGAAGTTTGAAAACAAAAAGCCGGTAGTCTTTAGTTTTGATGACCATGTTGGCTTCAAGAAGCAGTGGCAGAGCCAAAACATGAGTTGGTGAGGGCCACATGTGACTGAGGTTATTCTGAGGTGGGTTGTTCCTCTTTTAGCCATCTTGTACGTTCAGCAGGGGTTTTAGATGCTGATCCAGTTACTCAACCGTAAAGGCACACTGAGCTCACACAGCCACACCCACACCATGACACACAGTTGACACACTCATAATCCCTGACTGACAGTCTCATGTTGTGCTTTGTCAGTCTGTCAATAGGAAAACTTTTGATCTGTCATGGTGTTGATCTCCAGTTCTCTGAGGCCTTTCATACAGCAATGTTGTGATTCGCTAACAACGTTGTGCCTGCAACAAGGAGATGATTTTAACCTGGCATCATGTGAAATTATGGAGAGCTTTCCAAGGAAGAAAAATTCATCCTCTACGAGTTTTCATCTCTAGAGCGCACCTGATTGCACCTTTGTTGCTATAGACAACATCCAGCAGTTTCTGCCCAACCAGTTTCTATTTTTGATTTTCTTGTAGATGTAGCCAAAGGATACAGTACCATCCCACCTGTTCTGCTGTTGGAAGATGGCCACTGCAGCAGAGGACCCCCACCTGGGCTCAGGCCCTGATGAAGAAGACGTATCTCTGTCAGGGAGTGAGTCTGATTCAGACAGCATCTTGTCTGATGACTCCGTGCTTCCTGACTACACACAGGACAAAGCAAATGAAGGCTCAGCATCAACACTGTATCAAGCGTGTGCCCGTAATGATATTGTCTCTCTACGAAAGGTCCTGGAGAGAGGGGTCACAAAAGAGGAGGTTATGGAGGTGGACATCAATGGCTGGGTGAGTCTTGTTCATAATGGCAATAATAAACAAACTTTTAAATCATAGGTTTGGCCTTCTGAGATTTCCCAAAGACTCCTAAAGTTAAACTGTATCATTGATCCTTATTTGTTGTTGACTGTTTCCAACAGAATGGCCTGATGTTGGCTTGCTGCAAAGGTTTCGTGGACATTGTATACGGGCTTTACAGCTGTCCCTTTATAGATGTAAATCACCAGGACAATGAAGGAAACACTGCACTGATGATTGCATCCCAAGCAGGTAAGTCACACCTACACACCGAACATTAACAGAAAAGTTAGTTATTAACACTGACAAGCAAAGTGTAATATAAATGTTAATTTCTTGATACAGTAAATATCAAGTTCAGTAAATAAACCAGTAAGGTACAAAACCAGCAATGAGATTGTCATTTCACAGCAGCAAATATAAATATAACCCTTATAAACTAGAAACAGGGAGACTGTAACATTTTCATTTGATATATATCTAACTAACCCCAACAATCGCCTTCACCTGAGGCAATTAAATTCAAAGTTTTGTTTGGGTTTGCAACAAAATCCCCTTTCAAATGTTTAGTGAAATAATGCTGATCCGACCTCTGAATTTTGTGTATTTCTCCGCAGGTCATGTCAACACAGTCATGTATCTCCTGAACTACTATCCTGGAATAGACACTGAAGTAAGGGACTGTCGTGGTTTCACTGCCCTCATCAAAGCTGCTATGACCGGACGCACTGATGTGATGTCTTCCCTTATTATGGCCGGTACGTACAAGCAGGACACAGCTATGAACTTTCTGGCACAAATGATTTGAATGATTGATTACTTTTTTATTTGGATGCATTGATTATTAAATAGCACAGTGTATCATCTCTCATTTATGGTCCTCAGAGTCTTAGGTTAAACAGCACAGTCTCCTCTCTAACCTTTTCATGAGTAACAAAATGCATATAAAGCACATTTACATGCACATATAGAGTGATGTTTGTGTCTAAATTTAAACTACTGTTTGCAGACATTCAAAGATCTGACAAACACTATTCTGGCATATTCATCCACCTGCGGTACTGCTGAACTCATACAGGAGCTTCTGATATTAATAGATGTTTTTTGAAACCTTGACATTATGTCATTATCCAAGACTCTTACAAATGAATACTTATAGCACTAGTGGTCAGAATAGCTCACCCCACGGTTTATCTGTCTATATTTGAAGCCCACTAACTCTATTTGTGAGTGAATGAGCCAGTGACGCCAGACCGGTTTAAGAGATCATTCTTAGACATTATTACTCCTAAACACACCCTCCAGTAATCTGTGATTTACTAGTCTTGCACGATGGTTGTAGATTAGCTGCTTGCACTGCTATTTTTAAGGTGGCATGCGTTTCTTAAAATCTCTGCTAGTGAAAATGTATTGTTTAAAGTTACAGCTGGGCTCCATAAGTTGATGTATACCACAGTTAACTGTCACATTTACCTGCTGATGATATGTGTGTCAGTTTTTTATATACTGCATATATCTGTGATTTCTTTTTACCTTTTTAATCCACCGTTGATATGTTTGTCCTGATAATAATCACAGTAAGACATGTTCACAATGTGCCAGTGTGGTTTTGTGGATATTCTTAGTTATATCACATTTAAATTTCATATCAGTAAATTTAAGTTGAAAAGAAAGGTAATAATTGACATTAACCCCCCGTAGAATCGTGTTAATATGTAAACTTTATTCAATTTCATGGAAACATTTTTTTTTGACTAAAACAAAGTTAAAGATAATCTGATATAACAAAATTCCCACAGAGGTTGCAATTTTCTTACTTTCGGATTTGGTCTTCTGGTTTTATGTTATTAAATATTTGGCCTACGCTTTATGATATAATATGAATTTGATTGACCAGAATTGCTGCAATCTCTCCAAATTGGACTATATATTGTCAAATGTTTGTCTCAACTGTCAACATTTTTATCAGCAGAGGTGTTATAGCAGAAAATGCACAAGTGTAATAAATCATTACTGATAGTCACATTAAGTTTAGTTCTTCCATTTTCTGGGTCCTGAATTCTGTATGCTTTACTCACTGGTATGGTTTAGTGGGGCATTTACTTCTAAACTGGAGCCATCATTAGTATTGTTAATGGCACCTGTGCTTTTCCTGCTGTGACAAGTCTAAATGTCAGGCATGAAAAAAGGCCTAAGCCCTTCTGTTAAAAACATAAAAATATTCAAATAAATTTTAGAATAAAATTAACCCTTGCTCTTCTCATTCCTCTGCTCTTCTGTCTTTCTTTCCAGGGGCTGACCTCAACGCAGTAGACTCCACCAAAGGAAAATGTGCTCAGGACTGGGCTCTGAAAACAGGTCGCTATGACACCTTGCAGCGTCTCCGCCGCCTTAAATTGCGTCCCAAAGCTGAGCAGTTCTGTGAAAGTTACCTCCCTGAGTGGCCTGAGCTCAAGGAGCTGGTAGCCAAGGCCACAGCTGAGAAAAATGCCAGGGAAAAAGTTACCCAACGGATCAAATCCACATTCGGATTCAGATTACCTCGTGACCCCCAGGACAATGGGGTCTTGGACCATATGGTGCGCATCACCACCAGTGTCCACAGTCCACTCATTACAACTGGATGTCGTCCACTCTGCCCTACCAGTCCTCCTGAGGTTGGGAAAAGACGCCTGGCTGTGCCGGAGCTGGTGAAGAAACACCCGGAGAAGGATTTAGAAGAAAATTCAGTGTGTCACAGCAATGGCTCGGTATCACACATCATCCCCTCAATCCACTCTGCAGAGACTGTCACTACAGCGTGCTGTGCTCAGACTGAGCGGAGAGAGAGCATCCTCTCATTGGCCTCCGCCAAAGCTACAGCGTTTATTCCTCGCAGTATGGCGAGGAGGAACAGCGTGTTCCCTTCTGGCTGCATTCCCCAGATCAACATCAACAGGTCTTCAGAGGTAACGCCAAAGAAAGAAAAGAAGAAGAAGAAGAAGAAGAAGGAAAAGGGCTACCTGGAACCACCCATTTGGAAGTATAAGGAGGCCAAGGAGGAGAGAAAGAGGGAGAAAGCTGAGAAGGAAAAGGCAGAGAAAGAGAAAAAGGAGAAGAAAAAAGAAAAAGAAAACAAGAAGAGCAAAAAATAAAGTTTCAAAAAAGGGCTGCTCCTCTGTAACTTCTCAGAATAATGTGTTTTTAAAAATGTGTTCAACTCAGGGCTTCAAGCTATCAAATATCTTGGAAATATTTAACAACCTAAAACCCATAGGATTCTTTTTTCCCTGCAGAGACTCTTCAGCAGCTGTTTAAAGCATCCAGCTTCTAATGCCTAAAAAATAGTCATATATATATATATGTAAATATTTTGAGTTAGGGTTAGGGTTAGGGTTAGTTTATTTTCTATGAACTTATTTATGATTTAGAGAAACAAAAAAAACTAAATGAGATTTTTTTTCTGTAAATAGCTAGCTTAAAAAAAGCTAATGTATGTATTTAATGATGTAACCACATGTAAATATTGTACAATATGTAGCCCTAACATACATTAAAATGGAGGATCTGTGAAATCCTCTAGTTCAACTTTTAAGTTTGATTGCCATTTTCTGATCTTGCCAATAACATTTTATTTCCTGCTTTTATGAACTCTTTGAGAGCATGGATTCACTTTGCTTGAAATTGTAAATAAATATAAGACAGTAAAGGAGTATTACTTCATTCATTCATTATTGGTGTTAAAGCTGCACTAGCTAATGGATCAAATGACTATGTGTAATGTAAAAGACGATGTTTGTAGTGATGAACCAACAAGGAGTTACCATCAACTGTGCGCTGTGTTTCAGCTCATTGTTTTGGTTTTCTGCCCAAAACTCCCCTCTCATCAGCAGTTTTCAGCAGAAATGCTCAGAAACCAACTCTACACTACCAACATGTAGACTGACAAATTTAGTAACTAGCTGGTGAACAAGACCATTTAGTTGCTAAATAGCCAGATATTTCCCTCAGGAGTTGAAGGAGATAGGAGTGAATAATGGACTTCTCCAGTGAATGCTAATGTTCCTTCGTATCTGCAGGATGGAAAAATAGGCTGCAGCTTTATCAGGTGACAAACTTGTATGTCAATGTAGTGTTTTCATATTGTTCTGGTGCCCATAAGTGACAAATAAAATGAGATAAAATCAGTCAATATAACTTTAATCTCTGAAGGCTGATGGGAGGCAAGACTACTCAAAGACAACAATTTAAGACGCCGATTCTCTGTAACAGCACACGCTGACAACATGGTAAATGAAGCCTTTCCTAATCTCTCTAATCATTTGGGGAACAATCTCACAGCAATTGGAGGCTAATTCTGCCATTGAAAAGGAAATGTAGCTCTGCAGGAAGAACCTGTTGACAAGAGTCCCCAAATCTACGAGTGACCTCAAATTTCAATATTTATGCTATGTGTATGTATCAGAATCTGAATGTATTTATTGGCCAAGCAAGCATACAAAGAATATGTCTTGGCGTAAAACAAAGTAATAATAAAATTAAATTGAAATTTTAAACTCTATTACAGCTTCAACTCTTCTGGGAAGGCTTTCCACAAGGTTTAGGAGTGTATTTATGGGAATTTTTGACCATTCTTCCAGAAGCACATTTGTGAGGTCACACACTGATGTTGGACGAGAAGGCTTGGCTCTCAGTCTCCGCTCTAATTCATCCCAAAGGTGTTTTATCGGGTTGAGGTCAGGACTCTGTGCAGGCCAGTCAAGTTCATCCACACCAAACTCTCTCATCCATGTCTTTATGGACCTTGCTTTGTGCACTGGTGCACAGTCATGTTGGAACAGGAAGAGGCCATCCCCAAACTGTTCCCACAAAGTTGGGAGCATGGAATTGTCCAAAATCTCTTTGTATGCTGAAGCATTCAGAGTTCCTTTCACTGGAACTAAGGGGCCAAGCCCAGCTCCTGAAAAACAACCCCACACCATAATCCCCCCTCCACCAAACTTTACACTTGGCACAATGCAGTCAGACAAGTACTGTTCTCTTGGCAACCGCCAAACCCAGACTCGTCCATCAGATCGCCAGATGGTGAAGCGCGATTCGTCACTCCAGAGAACTCGTCTCCACTGCTCTAGAGTCCAGTGACGGCATGCTTTACACCACTGCATCCAGCACTTTGCATTGCACTTGGTGATGTATGGCTTGGATGCAGCTGCTCAGCCATGGAAACCCATTCCATGAAGCTCTCTACGCACTGTTCTTGAGCTAGTCTGAAGGCCACATCAAGTTTGGAGGTCTGTAGCGATTGACTCTGCAGAAAGTTGGCGACCTCTGCGCACTATGCGCCTCAGCATCCACTGACCCCGCACCGTCATTTCATGTGGCCTACCACTTCGTGGCTGAGTTTCTGTTGTTCCCAATCACTTCCACTTTGTTATAATACCACTGACAGTTGACTGTGGAATATTTAGGAGCGAGGAAATTTCACGACTGGACTTGTTGCACAGATGGCATCCTATCACAGTACCATGCTGGAATTCACTGAGCTCCTGAGAGTGACCCATTCTTTCACAAATGTTTGTAGAAACAGTCTGCATGCCTTGATGCTTGATTATACACCTGTGGCCATGGAAGTGATTGGAACATTTGATTTCAATTATTTGGATGGGTGAGTGAATACTTTTGGTAATATAGTGTAGATAAATAGACAGACAGACAGACAGACAGACAGACAGACAGACAGACAGACAGACAGACAGACAGACAGACAGACAGACAGACAGACGGATAGATGGATAGATGGATAGATGGATAGATGGATAGTTAAATCAAGGTCAAGGTAGATTTGGTTACAGTTTCAGGAGAGGGCATCTCAACATACAAACAGATACGTACATACATACACGAAAACAGACCTGGGCAAGTGCTCGCAAGGCTAACTGATCAGGATTAGAAAAGGAAAACAAGATTTTTAAAAAAGACCACTAAAATGCAAATGAAAAAACCTGTTAAGAGCATTATTCAAAGGACATGGATGATGAATTAATTAATTCATTAAAGTTAGGTCCAATTTCCAATAAATAGAAATAAATAAGGTAGACCTTAAAAGTAGAAAAGTGCACTAAGACATGTTTGAAATGGAGACAGCAGCAGGAACGAAGCTGTTCCTATGACGTGTAGTCTTAGACCTTGGGACTTTGAATCTCCGTCCAGACGGCAGAGGCTGGAACAAACAAGATAGGGGATGGGATTTATCACTTGAAATGGAGCTGGCTATCCGCTGTAACTGTCTGGTGTACAGTGATTCTAGTCACAGCTGTGGCTCCCCGATCAGCCGACCTGACCATTTAATAATGTGATTCAGTGAGTTCCTTTCTTTCAGGGGCAGGTTTCCAAACCATGACACAAGATAAAAAGATAAAACCGACTCAATAAAAGAAAAAAAAAGTAATAAAAAAGTGTCATCATGGTTTTATCAATGTGGAAACGGGACAGCTTCCTCAAACAAAAAAAAACCTTTGGTGTCCCTTCCTGCTCATAACTTTACAATTTTCTTTAAGATTCAATTTAGAATCAATAATAGTCCCAAGGTATTTGTAAGATTGCACTTATAGTTTGTCAGTTGATAATGGTGGGTTCAGGCGTATTGGCATTTTTCCTTAAGTTGATGGCCATATCTTTGGTCTTGGATAGGTTGAGCTGAAGGTGTCCTCACACCACTTCAAGAAATTGTCAACGACATGGCCATGGTTATTTTAGATAGATAGACGGATGGATAGATAGATAGATAGATAGATAGATAGATAGATAGATAGATAGATAGATAGATAGATAGATAGATAGATAGATAGATAGATAGATAGATACTGACCTGTGTACTGTGAATGTGTACTGCTGCCTGCTGGTGGATCATGTTAGTGAGCAGCACTGACAGGTTAGCTGTCATCATCATCACGCCTCTCTCCACATCTATCGGAGCTAACAAGTTAGCTTAATGCGCGGTGATGCGACCATGCACCGGGAGTCCGGTGATCATGGCTAATTTACGGGTGTCGTTAGTGGTGGTCGTTCAGGCTGTCTTGTGCGGTACCAGCGAGGGTGAGTAACTTGTTTTGTTTCGTTCATAAGCTCAGGACCGCTGTCACCATCATCATCATCATCCTCATCATCATCACGGCGGACGAATGTGGAGTTAGCTGCCAGCTAATGTTAGCTAGGTTAGCTCGCTGAGCCAGACAACACACTGTATTGACCCGTCGAAAGGAAAACAGGACAGCTGCCTGTTATTTAATTGCACGGGTATTATGAATGGCTGTCGTATAAATGCAACTAAAACTTGTCTTATGGTATGTCTTCCGCTGTTGGTTACTGATGCTAGTCTGAAGCAGCGTTTATAATGTGAGCTCTGCTGTAAACACAAACAGTCCTGCTCAGATTTGATGCCAGGCTGCTTTTATTTGTAGTCCTAATAAATGCGTGAGTGAGGATGTGCATTCAAATTACAAACCTTCCTTTTCTTGTCTTGTCTTGTCTTTTCTTTGCGTTTCTCTGCCTTTTAAAACATGACTAATATTATATTGGCAGGCAGTGAAGTAATGATGGCATGTGGTCAGATGATAATAATCTCAAGTGTGCAGCATCCAGGATCAAACAAGTACAAACTCTTGTGACTGTGCAGCTACAGAGACGGATGATAAAGGTGATAATACTCACTATTGCTGAGACTAATCTCTGTATATGTCTCACTTGGTAAGAGGTCTGGTTATTAGTTAATCTTCAGTAGTTTTCATCAGTAGTCTGCTCTTGCTTTAATGTATAGATAATTAAGATGTGTTTAGCAGCAGGAGTATTATACAGCCTGACCTATACAAGAGTTTGGAGGCCGATACTGATATCGATTGATTGAAAGTTTTCTATAAATCTGATAATGATATTTCAGCTGATATTCATTTTCCCTATTCAACCCATAACATGAATCAGTGTTTATGTTGTAATAATGTGATACTGTCGATTACCCTAGAACTGAGAAATCATTTAGATAAAATAGCCAGATGGGAAATTGGGAGATGTCTGTCTTGAGTTTACCTGGTGAATTTCATATCTGAAAAATCCTGCAGAAATCCTGTAAATTCAACATTACTATAAGGCTATCCTAGCCCTGCGTTTACCCAAATGTTGTATCCTGTTCCATGCTGTTTTGTCCGTTACCTTTCGTTTTGCATAAAGCAGTCCTCATAATGATTTACAATATTGTCCACAATGACATATTACAGCAACAGTTGCCACAATATAAATGGTTGACATATTTCTTTCATTTTCGGGTACATATCACCCAATCACCTACCCCCTACAACAAAGAAAAGTTCCTTCTCCGTCCCTCTGTCTTAACTATCTGTTAAATAGTGTCAGGAAAAAATTGTAATTATATTGCACATGTCATTGAATCCCCACTCTGTGTCTTGTATTGTGCACATTGAGATGTCTTATTTCTCGTTCCCATTGTTGTCTGTAATAGCGGGGAACAGGCTGTAAGACATGATGTTGTAAGTATGACATCTCTGTCCTGCTCTGTTCTGGCTGAAATCTGAAAAGATGTAGCAAAAATGATCTCGCTCTAATGCAGCTGAGTTGCAGTGGTGATATTGTTATATTTCACAAGGAAACATTATATACATTGTGGTTTGTTTTAACCACCTAAAATATTTTTGTCTTTTGTCTGTTGCGTTTTAACCACAGTGGTCTCGGCATGTTCTGAAATACGTCATTATTTCTTCTTCAAGTTCTTCTTTGTGGCTGAAAACAATTAGCCCAATATAGATTAAAATTGTGACATCTATAGCCATGGAAAATCTTGATTCATGTTTAGTCAGCATTAATCTTCCTTATTTCCTCTCCCCTCACACATACTTTGTTTCTCGTTTTTTAACCACCAGCATCTGCCACGTAGGTGTTGTTTTTGTGTGAGTCAAAAGATGTTGAAACACATTAACAGCATATTTCCCATATTTGACATGGACGTGGGTGTGGGTTTGTCTGACAGACACATCCAGGACGGGCTCTAGCGTGACGATATTCTGCTGAAAATCCACTGAGAGCTTTTTCAGACTTACTGGAATGTCACATCATGTCTGTGTCTTAATAACATGACATTCACAGAGGAAGTCTCGTTCTCTTGTTAGTCTAATGACAGTCACAGCTGGTCATTTACTCTCTGCTCCTACATGCCCTCACATAAACCCTCCACCCATTGTCCTAAAGTCCATGCCACTCGAACACACCGCACCCCCAGCACTTCCTCTGCTTCCTGACCATGCCAGTAGCATCCTCCTTCTCTGTCATCTTTGCAACACTGAAAACATCTGAAAATCTTGCCTTGAATCCCTAAAATATTAAAGGGGTTGTACTGATTTATTCTTCAACATCACTGGCACCTTTTACAAAGCATATTGATTCTTTTGCTATTATCTTTGATGACTGAATACTGAAGTTTTACAAGCTAAAGAAACCAGAGTCGAAGTTCCTCTTGGTGTTTAGCCAACAGTCACGACTGGCTGTCACTGTCCTCTTAATGCGTAATGTCCATTACTGCACAGCTTGGAATAAAATACTTTGCTAATAGTTTGGACTGACTGCCAACGTGTGTCAGCAGTTATTTCACAGCCTGTAGACACAGTATTAATCTGCAGTGCTTGCAGACCAAACTCTAACACTATGAATTTAGGCTGGGTGATATTGACAAAACCAAATACCAAATTTTTTGACCAATTACCTCAATATCGATATTTCGACAATATTGGGGTGCTTTCACAAAATATTTACACAATGAGATGTTTGATAAATAATCAATAAAAATGTTGATATAATGACTAAGTGCGTAAAAGCAAATAATAGAACAGCTAGAACAGTCTGGTAAGTCCAGAAAACTACATCATTTTACTCTAATGCAGCCTTTAAAACCAGAAAGAGTGAAGACTTATGCCATATTAAGATATCCAAAATCTAAGACGATATCTAGTATTATATCTCAATATTGATATAATACCTATATATTGTCCAGTCTTATTCTAAATCATATAAATTATCATATTTCTCACTGTGTTGCTTCTTTTTCTCTTCTAAATCTCTGCAGCTCTTTGGTGTAACTGCACAACAGCCCAGTGCGACAAGACTGGCTCCCAGTGCGAGACCGATGGGGCCTGCATGGCCTCCACCTCCTTCATCGATGGCCAAGAGCAGCACATTCGGATTTGCATCACACGGGACAAACTTGTGCCACCTGGACAGCCGTTCTACTGCCTTGGAGCAGAAGGCTTACTCAACATCCACTGCTGCTACACTGACTACTGCAACAGCATTGACCTCAAAGTGCCCTCCGGTAAGAAATGTGAAGCATTGCACAAGACAGATGATCAGTTTTTCATTTATCACCCCTGCTCCTAATTCAGAGCGAGTCAACTCCCAGTCTTCAACTTTAGCCCTGAAAATGACTCTGTGGCCTAGTTATAGCACGCATTCAGTCACAGCTAACATTGAGATGTTATCTAAAGCATCTCAGTTCCTGTGAGTGTCATACACTCTTTTTGTTAGAATATGACAATTTCCCTTGGTGGTTTGTGCAGTGTGGTTAGATGTTTGGCATAGTGTATGTGAATAAGAGTGTCAGGGTAGAATATTGTGACAGGAAGGATAGGCAGTATGAACATAAAAAACAGTTTTATGTGAGGTTTGTTAACAAAAAGCAGCATCTGGTATAAACAAAGTGACTGATATTTGAACCCAAAGCAGGTCTGCCTGGTTCACTGGCTCTCATATTCATTGAATTAATATGTTCTCATCAAATCCCACCAGAATATTGCAAACTTGAAGAATCCAGAAAATAATTAATTGGTCTAAATCAAGGGCAGAGTTGAAAAGCATTGCTGATTAATATGGGAATAAGCTGACTTTTTACAGTATAATTATACCTAGTTACAACATCTTTTCACTTTCAGTGTGCAGATTTGAGTATTTCTTTATGAAATAACTGAAAATAATCAATTTAAATGAATGCAACAGTCTGTTGACTCAGTTTTCTAACTGTCTGCCCAACTGAAAGCTTTTCACTGTCATCCTTCAAGAACACAAAGCAGTTCATACCATGGAAAAAAGTCAGTTTCATATTTGTATTGGATGGCAGTCACATATTAATTCACTTGTCTTTCCTTTTTAGTGACAACCCAGTCAGGCGTGGGGGGAGGCTACGGTCCAGGTGGGACATGGGGGCTGGTGGAACTAGTTGCTGTGATTGCAGGGCCACTCTTTCTGCTGTGTCTGCTGCTGCTGGTAGGCGTGATCATGTATCAGTACCACCAGAGGGCCTACAGCCACAGGCAGAGGCTGGAGGTTGAAGACCCCTCCTGTGACCACCTCTACCTGTCCAAAGACAGGACCCTGCAGGACCTCATTTATGACCTGTCCACATCTGGTTCAGGCTCAGGTCAGTACACATCGTTATAATGTAGCTGCGGGGCAACATTCATGTTGTAGTTCACAATGGTTTTGTTATGTTTAGATGACGTTTGTATCACTGGACTGACTGCTGATAACTGGTCTTCATTCTCTTCTGTTCTGAACAGGTCTGCCTCTGTTTGTCCAGCGGACTGTGGCCAGGACAATCGTCCTCCAAGAGATCATTGGTAAGGGGCGTTTCGGGGAGGTGTGGCGAGGACGTTGGAGGGGCGGTGACGTGGCAGTGAAGATCTTCTCATCCAGAGAAGAGCGCTCTTGGTTCCGTGAGGCTGAAATCTATCAGACCATCATGCTCCGCCATGAGAACATCCTGGGTTTTATAGCTGCTGACAACAAAGGTGCAAAGAATGGATGAAAAATGTATAGCTTAGGGTTTTTGATGCTTGTGTTTTATTTCTTGTGTATATCTCATCTAAATCAGTTCATCACTTCAAGTAAAAATAGAATTTCTTTTTTAACTCTATACCTCATGCTCAGACAACGGCACATGGACCCAGCTGTGGTTGGTGTCAGACTACCATGAACACGGCTCTCTGTTTGACTACCTGAACCGCTACTCTGTCACTACTGAAGGAATGATCAAACTGGCCTTGTCAGCTGCCAGTGGCCTGGCACATCTGCACATGGAAATTCTTGGAACACAAGGTAGTGTTTCTGTGTGGGTTTTTGTACTGTTTTGTGGAAATAAAAATCCACAAGTGATTGTCATATTCATTTATATCTTGGTAGGAAAGCCAGGCATCGCCCACCGAGACCTGAAGTCCAAGAACATCCTTGTGAAGAAGAACTGCAGCTGTGCAATCGCCGACCTGGGTTTGGCTGTCCGTCACGATTCTGCCACAGACACCATCGACATCGCCCCTAATCAAAGGGTGGGCACCAAGAGGTCTGTGTCAACACACCCGCCTACATTTCCTTACCTAACACTGACAGTCTTTTCCCACCCATATCTTTTCCAGCATGTCCTTTTCATTCTGTACATGATTACCAACTGGGATTGTTTTGTACATCTCACAGGTACATGGCTCCAGAGGTGCTGGATGAGACTATCAACATGAGTCACTTTGACTCATTCAAATGTGCTGATATCTACGCCCTTGGTCTGGTCTACTGGGAGATTGCACGCCGCTGTAACAGTGGAGGTCAGACTCTTATGTTTCACTCTGGTTACTCAACCTGTGTTTGTTTGGTTTTTTGCTCAATAGTAACAACTGAGATCACAGCACTGATCTGACCATGACGTTGTCTTGTGCTATCAGGTATCCATGAAGAGTACCAGTTGCCCTACTATGACCTGGTACCTTCTGACCCTTCCATAGAGGAGATGAGGAAGGTGGTTTGTGACCAAAAGCTTAGACCCAACATCCCAAATTGGTGGCAGAGCTACGAGGTAATGAAATGCAGTTAACTGAATTGAAACTACATTCTTGTCTATGTACATTTTTCAAGGTCTGCACTGTTTTATGCTTGAATCAAAGTCCAGGATCTTAATTACATTTTTTGTGCCATCATTCATATCTGGCATAATAACATTTTACTCACCAGAGTACAAGGAAGTCTAGGAATGCTGTGGCATTACCAAATAGGACCCCCAGGTTAAACTGATCATCCAAACATGCATCATGCAGTTTAAAGACCACCCTCCATACCTTCCGTGTTCCATGAGAGATGCATATTTCAAGTGTGCTCACTCTTGATTTTACCTCAAATAAGTGGTTTTGATGTAGTAAAGTCAATTTGGTATTATCTTAAAGCAGAAATATGGTTTCATTGAATATGTTGGCTAACGTGCAACTATAAATTGCTGTACAGAAATGGCAAAAGTATGTTTAAGGCCATTTGGTAACAGTGTTTCTGTTACAGAGTTTCTCCACCAGAGAGCACTTATAAATTAATTTTTTAACTTGAAAAAGTCTTGTCCAGTGCATAATTTGATTTTTTTAAATCCTGTATTGTTCAAGCTGTAGTTGATCTGATTGTTCTTGAGTGTGTTTTTGTCCCATTGGATTTTTATTGTTGTGATGTTGATTTGTTCCCAAATCTCTGATGTGATCCCAACTGCTAGAAACACTGGCCACAGCCATGTAAATAAGACCAGAGATGTCCTTTTAAAGCTGCTTCTTGTCTCTTTTTTTGTTTACAACTTTCTCTTTATTGACATTTACAAGACATTCCACAAAAGCCTTCAAATGCAATACATCGAGTTACCTGAACTACATTGGTATCCTCAGCTGAATTTATATGGTATTGTAAGCTCTTGATCCTTACTTGCTTTTGTCTTCCTGTTGTTCCAGGCTTTGCGGGTTATGGGCAAGATTATGAGGGAGTGTTGGTATGCTAATGGAGCTGCCCGCTTGACGGCCCTGCGGATCAAAAAGACCCTGTCCCAGCTCAGCATCCAGGAGGACATTAAAGTCTGAGCCAAGTCCGAAGAGCACTGAGTAAAGGTACTTGGGAGGACCCGGTTCAAGACTGTAGCACACAGAGAGGAAGGCACCAGGCCTTCTTTCAAGAACGCACAAAGAAAGAGGATATGATGGAGAGTGGCACTTTGTAAAATATTATTCCATCAACACTCCTGCCAGTTTGTGAAGCCACTTGATTTCCGACAAACCCTACCTCGCTTACCCAGCCAAACTACCAAGAACACCTTTCCTGTCTTGTCCTCAGCTACTGCTGCCCTACCTGAACCGTTTTCTCCTCTCTATACTCTATACGTACTAACAAGGATCCTTGGATTTTCTGTACTTGTATGCAATCAATAGCAGGACATGTAATTAACCAGTTACCAGTTAACATTTTAAAAACTCAGTTGCTGATATTTCCTTTAAGTCTCTTTGATCAAAGTTGTTTAATAGTGAACAAACAGCATTCGCTCTTACCGTCTTTGTAATGGGGCAACCCGGGAGGGTTAGGGGTGTATTTTACTTATTTCTACTTATTCTGAAATGACCAGATGTTGCTTATAGTATGCGTTTTTGTGAGGTTATTGTGTAGGTTTCTCCGTGCCACACCGACACCAAACAGGCACATCTAAAACTGCTTAGAAATACTTTAAGGCAAGTAACCCATCTAGTTCTGCCAAAACAGTGTTGTTTAGCTGTGTGCCGATTACCATGTAAGCATGTAGTAGTTGAGACAGTTGGCATAAACGCAGCCTATTGACTTTCAATAAGGTGTATTGAGAATTCAGAGTCGCTGGAGCTTTAGGGCACGTTGCCAAACATGATTTAGCCTTTGGACCGCTTGCCTGGAGCGCTTCCCATAAGCTGATGTAAACCTCAGGTCCTCAGTGTGCTTACCAATAAACAAGCTTTTTTTGTCTGTCTGTTAAAACCAGCTTTAGCAAAATAATCACTTCTCAATAATTTAAGATAAATGTATATCATTAGGATGGAGGGTTAGATGTAGAGTGTTGCAGGTGCCAGGGACACACTCGTCGGCCTCAAATAGGAACATTACTCTCACAAAATACTACATGCAGCATTTAGCACCATGGCACATGTAGTATATTTATACTGTAGTGTCCTGTTCTTAATGCAGCTGCTGTCTGTTGATTGAGCGTAAGCTGCCACGAGTGAATGTTGCTCCAGTCCTTCAAGACATTCAGCCACCACTATTTACACTGTACCTTAAATACGGGGCAAAAAAGTTCTATTTTTAATCCTTTTTAAATACACTAAATCCAGGAGACTAAATGATTGTTTGTTTTTATGTTCATTTTGTGTCAGTATGGAAGTTTCATGTGATTTTTCTTTTCATATTTAGGTGATGCTCTTTTATATCTGATTTTATGCTGGTGGGAAAAAATTAAGGACTTTTGTCTCGCTGTTGGTAAACAGAATAATCTCTCCTGACTTCTGAAGTAACATAACTGTATGTGTCAGACTTTCTCTTACAGCCCTCTATTACTGCTGAGCAGTATTTGATTTATAAGAAGTGTTTCCCCTCAGTTTCTTTTGTTCACCAAACCTCCTCAATGTGCAAATGTATGTGGATTGTTCCCCTTAAGCTAACATTGTCACAAATCACTGTCTACATTTTTATGTTTCAGGAAATTGGTGCACTTTTGTCTTTTGTTGTATGCAAATACAACAGGTACTGTTTGTGAATAGCTTCTCCCGTGTTATTTATATTTGTTCGCTGTGAGTCCCTATATGAAAGCCTGAAAGGCCACGTGTGCATGACTACTGACCTCACAGCACTACAACCAAATTGTTCTCAGAAACATCTCCGCTCATGGCCTCCGGTGTTTATTTAAGATCACACCACAAAAAACGAGCGTGTTTTGACAAATCATGCCAATCCACTTCAGTACACTATGACTGGAAACTGATAATCTGACTTTTTTTTTTAAAAGAAATGTTGACACTAAATACTACTGAAATGTCTCCACGCTGTCGTTGACCAATACTTTTATTTTCAAATCACTTGCTCACATGCACTGAATTGTTTTAAGTCTCATGGTGTGTTCGTAATAAGAGCTTGACTGCACTTTGTTGATGTTTGCTTTTGGCTGCAGATGAGGGCAGTTTGATAGGTGGTTGGATGGCAACCACATTTGTATACTAAAGGGGGAATTTTGTCAAATAGTATTTGCCTTACAATGTTAAAGATGTATAGCATATTTAAGGTGTTAAGTACCCTGCTTCAAGTATCTCTCTGTGTCAAAGAAATTAGGTATTATACATCAGGTTGTAACAGATCTGAGGTCTCTGTCCAGTCGTGGCAAAGACACAACCACATCCATGTAAAAACCCCTTCAGGACTTCAATCATGTAACTTCTAATATACATAGATTAAGAAATACAATTGTTTTCCTATATGGTGTCTATTTGTTTTTCTTCATTTCACCTTTTTAAATACGTTTGTCGATGATAAAGTGTAAATGAGTTATAGGTGGCACGGTTTACCACTAAACATGTTTAGACAGTTTCATATGATATACAGGCATCTAACAATTAACTCCACTTCACTACACAAACTGTCAAAGAACCTTTATTCCCCATCCTTTAAATTAAATCTCGATGCAGATTAGTACAAAAACTGTGCAATTACATACAGTTGTACATATTCCATTTCATGTATACCAAAACAGGAAGTGTGAAATGTTCCTTTGCTTATCCTCTGAAGGAAATGGAAGGGAAATGCTGGCATTTAGAGATTTTTGATAAAGACAATGAGAAGAAAACTGATGAACGCACAACATGTTGTTACTGACATCAACATAGCATAACAATAATCACAAACCAGGTTTGCTGCAAATGAGTAATATCAAAGATTGGTAATTTGACCATTAGTACTCAAGTGAAGGATCACTTTTCCAAATAAAATGTGAGTAGCACTGAAGCAATAAGCAAATCCCTTTACTGCTAATAATGCCAAAACCCCAAAGTGTGGGTAACAAAACAAGCAGAAGAATGTCTCTCTAAAGTAAGTTGTATAATCCTATATACTTCGTTATACATAACAAACAAAATGGCATAACAGAAAACCAATAAATATGTTGGCGTTATGCATTCAAACAGAACACAGCACAATTAACAGTCATCTAACAGCAGATTTGCTGATACTGCTCTGGACTTAAACCAGTGAGGTGGCCTTGGGAGCCTGAAGTGCTAGGTTCCAGGTTTGCTACTTTGCTGTCTGGCTACACAACAGATTACAACCTGAGCCACTGAATTATTTCCACACTGCTAACTGTGTTAACTGAACATAAAATCCTATTTTTACGGTTAATTGGAGGTGGCCTTAAATTGATCCAGTCCTAATGTTGAAGGAGGATTTGAAACAAAAAATGAGCATGAAAAGTCTGGACTTAGACTAAATGAGTTAAATCATGTTAACTGATGACTGATTATTTTAACATTGATTACATAATTTTCAAATCAAACTGAGGTGCAGATTATTGACAGTCTTCAAGGTGTGCCTAGTGTTTGAATGATAAACTATATCATTTGTACAAGTTTCACACAAAGGTTGTGCAAATTGTAGTTGTTTAATGTCAAACAAAACAAAACAAAACAAAACAAAACAAAACAAAACAAAAAAACTGCACCTGAATTTAAAGAATCAAGCGATCTGGAAGGGGAATAAGATCGTTTGAGCTGGATAACATCTCACTACTTGTATAACGTTAATAAAGAACAGGGCTGAGGCAAATGTCTTAACATGCCAGAACAACAACAAACACAAAATGTTGATCTGAGAAAGTTATGCAGTGTTTAAAATTACACTTAGAATAATTTGCATCCAGATCTGCCTTGATCCAAATAGAAGAAATGCTGCCAACAAAAGGCAATACAGGTTTTACAATCAGTTTTCCTTTAGCTAGTAACTGACCACTTGTTTTTTCTAGCAATTCATTTATATTATATGGAATACCTTCATAAGTCATACGTGATGGTCCTCTTTGCTGATCAGTACAGCAGCCACAGATGAGGAATGATGCTGGTCATCCTGAGCGGCTGCAGCTCCTCTTCAGAAGTTTCTTGTGCTTTTATGTCTTTATTGGCTCACTCGGATGTTGTGGAATTTGAAGTCTGATATGTCCTGTACTACAATATTTATTGCTGAGTTGCTGAAACTTAGTGAACTTCATATTTTTGCAGAGAGGGAGAATTGTGAATATATGTTAGCAATGTTTACAGTGAGATGGATGATGATGATCAGTGTAATGTCATAATTTCCCTCTCACACGCCTGTTCTTTCTCCCTTTGCTCTGGTCTCCACTTAACACTTCATAGCTTTTCCTTGTTTGAATACTTCCTCAAGCAGTGCCTGTAGACAGAAACGTCAAACTGTCACTTGGTTTACTATTAATATATTTAGGAAAATATATGAATTGCACTACTTTTAATACTATACTACTATATTCCTACTATGTTCACTCCACTTACCCTCGTCCCCATCTGTAAGCACTAGTGCCAGGAGGATATCTGAAAGTGAGACGATTCCCTTCACCACTTCCTGTTCATCCACCACCACCAGCCTGTGCACCTGAGGAACATACAGGAGGACCATTAGTATGTGTGCAAATTAATCCTAATTTCTACTACAACCAAAAGAATATGTAAAGAAACTCATGCATCCCAATCTAATGTAAGTGTATGTTTATATCAACAGTGGCAACGTGACATAAGCAGTAAGAATGTTTTATTTTGAGCGGCAGACAGCAGCATGAAGGCAGCATCTTCATGCTGCTGTCTGTATCACACTGGCTACAACAAACAGCTGTTCTGTGACACATAATGACAAGATTGTTAGCGTGACTTGATCAGACTCTCACCTCGGCCTCCACCAGTCTGTTGATGATGGCTTCCAAGGTCTCGTGCCTATTGCAGGTCAGTACTCCTTCAAAGTACTGAGAGCGGTGCTGCAAGGCTTTGGTCACAGTCACATCCAGGTTGTTGTACGTCTTCTCTGCTGCCAGGTTCTACATAAACACAGAGCCTGAGGTCAAATATGTTTCTCCGTCTTCACTTGCACTGTTCAAAGCAAATAAGTTAAAGTTATAACCCAGAGATTCATGTGGGAAATCACCAAAGAAATCATTTTATAATTTCAATTTCTATACATTAACATATAGATTTAAAAAACCACACTGGACTGTCTGTTCCTGGGTAATCTACTAAATTAAATATTTCACAACTTGAGGTCATTCATCACATCGAAGCAAAAGTCCTGTAAATTCAATACTGTCATTAACTAGCCCTGCTCATGATTTGAAAAGCTTTCCACATTTACCCAATACAAATCAGATATTAAAGGGATGCTGTAAACTCTCATATAAAAATTATATTCAAATGATGGCCAAGTCTCAAATAATAGAGTACAATGTCTATTTCCAGTACAAACACTAATTCCATCAGTACAACAATTACAGAGCTGTGTTATACTCACTGCTGCGCTAAGGGGCATTTTCTTTTCAAATTCTAATTAATAACAGATGTTTCTTCTTTGAGCCCTCCTCAGCTTACCAATGAAAAGGGCAGGATGCACGACTGTGAAAGTTTCTTTCATAGTAGCTTAAAATTGTTTGGAGGGAAAAAGTCAAAGTGGAACGTCTGACATAACTCTTGTTGCACTGATGGAGTTTGTGCAGTGAATATTATACTGAATTTATCCAGACAACAGGCCAAAATAGAGAAAGATTTTTAATCTAGTTTGAATCAGTATATCAAAATTTCTACCATTTGTATATAAGCTGAACATACTCTCATCTTAACGAGTACGGGTAAGATCTCTACTTGCTCTCCAATATAGCTTATCAGCAAAAAAGTTGTATAAAAATAACAACAGCAGCAAAAAAAAAAGTCAGTACAGATGGACTGCTTGCAACTTACTATGACATCAAATTTTGAGTAAATGTCCACCACTCGACCTGCATGAGAGAGAGAGAAAGAGAGAGAACATCAATACATAAGCACACATTCGTGCAAAACAAGGATGTCATTACAACCAGCCCACCCACCTTTGTCGTCCACAACAGGGAGCGCTGACACTCGCTGCTCAACAAAAATACCCAGTGCCGTGTACAGCGGTGTATCTGCACGCACCACTGCGATGTTCCGGAATGTTCCTATGTTCAGTTCCTCTAAAGTTTGACCCAAGAACGAGGGTTTGGGCATCTCTGATATCTGAAAACAATAACAAGAGAATACTTAGATGAACTTGCAGGGGACTGAATGTACTTGCACACCAATAGTGGGATACTCTGTTTTGTTAACTGTAGCTGGAAATTTTACTATCATAATAAAGATGTAGCCAATAATTTACAGTATTTAATGTGAGAGAGAACTCAAGGAGACATACAAAAAGCTTCAGGAACTTGAGAATCCTTTTGTGCGTGAGAATATAGAGTGTGTTTCCTGTCAGGGGGTCAATCACAGGCAGTCTGTGGATCTTGTTCTTCAGCAGAGATGACACTGCATCATACAAACTAACAGAAGTAAAAAGAGGATTAAATCAGTCATGTTACTTGGACGTAGTATGTTTTGATATAAGACAGTTAAAAGGAAAACAAGCTTAGTACGAATGTTAGTTTGTCAATTATTGTTTTTTATAATATGTAATAACCTAAAGCGTGATTTTTAGACACTTTATTTTTAACTAGACAACAAAAGGTTTGATGAAATATTGATAAATTCATTGAGTTAATAATTAGTCTTTATCAATGACAACATTAGAGAAATACTAGTTGTAGCCATAGCTCATTTTCATGAGGTGTTTTGTGTATGCCTCGCTATATTTACAGAGACCCACAAAATACACTATAGAGGAACAACACCCGCTTTAAAAAGCTACTGCTACAGGATTAACCATCAGATGCCTCCTTGCTGTATACCCCAGCATGCAGGGATCAAAAGTGATGTTTGACACCAACAAAATGTAGGTTCTTAAAAGTACGACTAATCATTAATTATAAAAACTCACCTTGCATTGGGTGATATGCTAACCAACGGCTTGAAAGAGTCTTGAAGGTACAACTCTGTTAGAAAACAAGAACAAACACTGTAGTTAACCTTCTAGATTATCAGAGTAAATGATAAGAAATACATGACAAACTCAGCAAACATTCTCACCTCTCCATGTTTCAATTTTGTGCTCTTCCAACTCGTATATCTGAACCTGAAATATTACAAGAGAAAATGTTGTCTTCTTTAGGTGGGGCTTTCAAAGAAATCAAGGCAAGTTCTTAATAGAAAGGGAAAAGACAGCAATAGCACATAGCAGCATCATAATAGTTATAAACCTAAAAAACAACCTTGCTGTTCAAGTTTGACATTAAATAAGTTACATATATACTCTTAGACGTCCACCATCTTACCAATGGAGATTTGTAGTAGCGATGAAGGATGTTAATAAAATCTGTGATGGTTAGCATACCTGTGGAGATGCATGAGAAACATTATGTCAGACCTTTATTTAATTTTGTTTTATGCAGAGTGAAATGGAGCCATCTCATAATTGTGCTTACCAACAAAGCACTGCTTCTTACTGTCCCACAGCGGCGCTGCTCTCACCCCATTGGAAACGAGTGCAAAAAATGCCTTCTTGACCTGTAAAATTAATGACGTGAAAAGTTCCAATCTTAATAGGCGTATGAGAAGAGACTCCATTTTTTTTAGATTTTAAACTTTTGTTTTACCTGAAGCGATGTATCAAACACAACCAATTTGGAGCTGGTAGGTACGAGGTCATAACACCGATGGGACTTCATAAACCTGGTGTACACATTGTGCTCTGGGTCTGACAGGATGAGACAGAGACTATTGAGGACAGCTGTTCAGTTTTTTTAAATGTTACAGATTCTCAATTTGGTTTCAATGTGATTTCTACTAGTCCCTTACCCTCTATGACTGGCTCCTTCTTGCACTCAAGATCATCAAGACTTACAGGAAGCTTAAAGATAAAGATCATAATTTGTTTATGCAACTTCCTACCAACTTGCAGAACAAATTAAGTGTTACACCCATTGTTATTACACAAAAAACCAAATATCTCCACAGCACACTGTAAAATGTATTTTATCTTATGTTTGATCTCAACAGGTTTGTCCCGACAAATGAAGCTGATATGTTTATAATAACTGTACGATAAGGTATAATACTAGAGGTTACACTCCAGTCTATGGTTGTAAACAGTCATGCACAGATAAAGATTATGATAGTTGGGATTACGGAAAGTTAACTGTAAGAATTATCTGTTCATGCTGAAGTCGGGCTTAATGTTGTTTTATTAAGGTGTTATTCAATCAAGTCTCATTAACAACAGGTCCATTGTGTTATAACCCAGGACAGGCATGTATGACACATATAAGGTTAAGTATTGCTTCATTGTTGGTGACTTTAGTTAAGGGTTGTCGTTACACCCATAATAAATTACTGCAGTCCGCTAGTTAAACATAAACATGGCTAATGCTTCAACCTGTATCGATGATAGTCAGGCGTTAATGTGACTATGGTTTCAGCCCATTTCCAGTGTGAATTAACCTCAGAAACAAGTCAGTAAACCACATAATGTCTCAGACGGAAAAGCTGAAGCTGAAATGAAAGAGTCACCTAGACTGGCTCCTTAATGTCAACAGACTGGGACGCTTGCTAATGCTAACGCTTCGCTAACGCTACTGTTGTGGTTGTCGTATGCAGTAAATTAGTTTTTTCAGATTACACATTAACAGTGGCGATGACAGTGTGTCCGTTTTTGCTACCGGACACAATCACAGTCTCACTTCTGTTGTATAACAGCGAATACAACATATAAGGTTAGCGTAGCTTCTACCATTAGCATGCTTCCGAAAGTCACGTCAGGTAACTTTAGATGCAAATGTACTCTTTTTACTAGAAAGTTACAGAGCCATAAAAGCTTATGTGAGTTAGATAACTTACACACTCCATATCCCATTCGCTGTGTTGCCTTCCTGTAGCCGGGCTCGTTTACAGTGAGCAGGATCTTACAAACTATCCGACCAAATACTTCCGCCACAACTTGTGTCTGAGCAGCGAGCAGTCGATACAGTAACTAATTTTTCCCCTAGGACAGCGAGGTCATGACCCGGCCTACTCTACCTCCGATTGGCTAGTGTGTGTTATTGCTTTCGTTAATTGGGTTGGTTAGGTTAAAGACATGAGGAGTAAGATTGGTTAGGGTAAAGTAAGATTATCAGGGTAAGCCAATCAAGACGTACAGTGGGGGCGGGTCATGATTTCTTCCATCCTAGGAAAAGAAATAACACTTTCACCGCAGCACGCTGTCCGGTCTGAAAAGGTTAACCCAAATCTGCTGCTGCTTCTCTTGGATTTATAGTACTGGATGACATGCAGTACATTGTTATATGTGATGCTGCCTATTTAACGTGCATGTTCATTTATAAAAAAATGACCTGTTGCTGCAGTACATTAACCTACGCACGTCCACTGTGAGCTATGCAGTGGCACACAGTATATGCGACCTTGCTTCTTTCTATTTTTTTTTAAGAGGTCCCCTCCAGAATCAGAAACAGGATTATTGCTGAGTAGGATTGCACATAAAAGGTATTTGCCTTGGTGTTGTGGTGCTATTTTTTAAAAAAGTGTATTTTTTTTTAAAAATACAACGTAAAAAGAGAACAGGTTTCAATAACACTTCACTAAGTTTATTCAGGGTTTGTGCACTGGAGGCTTCAAGTTTCCACATCACACTACTGTAAGGTGTATGTTGGACTACGATTGGTTTCAAACTAGTTGTGACAAGGTAAATTGTTCATTGATGGTGAAGCAGTGGAGAGTGTCTCCAGTTTTAAATTTCTGGGGGTAACCATCACTTAGGACCTCTCCTGGGCTGCACATACATTCACCATCATTGGGAAGGCACAACAGCGTCTCTTCTTCCTGCGGAAGCTGAGGAGACCGAGCCAGTCTGCCACAGAACCTGCTGGTTAACTTCTACCGGTGCACTGTGGAAAGTATCATCCGCATCACAGCGTGGTTTACCAGCTGCACCAAGAAGGACCAGAGGGCTCCGCAACGACTCATCAAGACGGCACAATACATCACTGGGACCCAGCTTCCATTTAGCAGGGACAATTGGGACATTTACCAGGCCCGCTGTCAGGGCAGGGCCTTAAAAATCATTCGTGACCCAACACATCCTGGCCACCACCACTTCCAACTACTTCCCTCTGGCAGGCGATACAGGACAATTCAGTCGCACACTACAAGACTGAAAAACAGCTTCTTCCCCCAAGCTGTTAAACTAATGAACACGGCCTGATCCCCTCATCCCACTCACACTCATTGATTGTGGCCTACTGTTACAATGAGAATTGCTACTTTTTGCACCTTTTTATATTGCATATTGCACTTTGTTGCTCTTATAGATTGTTAATGTTGTATTTATGTCTTAAGTTGTTTTTAATTGTCTTAAATGTTGTTATGGCTCAGGGAGTGCTATCTAAATTTTCTTTATATTGTTGTCTGACCCTCAATATAATGACAATAAAGCTACTAAACTAAACTACAAAATACATTTTTGAATGGGGGACTTTTTTTTTTTAGCTACCTAAATAATAATGCAGCCAAACATCCACATATCAAATGAGTAACAGATTTATTTATATACAAAACTGTTTACAGCAAGATTTCTGAATTAACATTGACCAACATGGAAATATTGGTGTTTAGGTGCACCTGCAACCATGGGATCAAGTCAACAGAAGGAAAAAAAAAACCCTTTAAGAGCACCTTTAGTCATGACGGGAAGCAGATGAGGGAGTTTGAAGATCTGTAAGGCACAAGACACAGCATCACCAGCTTCTGTTCAACCATCATCAATCATCCATCAATCAACTACTTACTCAGCAAAGCACTAAAATGTTACAATAACCTACTAGAGGAATAACATGAGAATTAAGGTGAAATAATCCACAGTCTATCATGTCTTTTTAAGGCTACAGGAGCTAAGAACAACAAGTCATTAAGGATCTCAAGTGTCTGACAGTGATCATAGGTCCACAATATGAATTAAATGCATTGCGTGACATCCTGGCTTGTCTTTCTCAAGCCTGCATGAACCATCACATCAAAACCATGAGTTCAAAAATTACTGAGCTAACCCAGTGGCCCTCAGCCATTTTCTTAAACACAGTTAAAATGCAATTTTTAAAAAAAAATTGCAAGTCAACTATGTTCATAATAATAATAATGCACTTGTGAGCACATACTCTGTGTTGAAGGGGAGCGCAAACTTGCATCACTCAAAATTTAACCAATAGTACCAAACCCATTTCTAAGACTATTTATAATGTATAAAAGGGCCATAACATAATATCAAAGATCTTTTCTAATCTATACTAAATTTCTCTGAGGCTTCCATAAGATAACGGCTTTATTACAGGCAAAACAGAGAAATTAAAACTGTAGAAGCGATGGAAGTAGACTAATCCGCTTAGCAGAAGAGCCCAAAATGTGAGTCATTGAATGCACAAATAGATTCATCCATCATGAAGACACAGCTCGAGAGTTCGTTGGTGAGAGGTACCTGAAGATGAGTTCATCAAAATTACAGTGAAAAGAACTGAGAAACTACAGTGAAATTTCTTGTGCGAAATCTCATTCTGGGGTGTTTGAGGAAATCCACCTTTTGTGAGAAATAGTGACATATTAACACCACATTTAAAGCAATGAACTGTGACTCTCCATCATTGTCAAAAATTACCTGATGAAATAATACACCAGTCTTCCAAAAGGTTATTAACCAGCCCTCACTGGATATGAATTCAACTACTCAAAGTTATGAGACATAAGCCAATGATGTCTCAATATAAGATTTACATCTAGTTATTATATATTCATGAAACATTTAATATAATTACCTAGGACTAAAATGTTTGGCAATATTATTTTGTTTTCTGAGCATTTGTTTTAAACTCAAAAATCAAGATTATGCCCAGTGAGAAATTACATCTCAATATTTTAAGGCAAGTGTTCAATGAATGTGCTTCTCTGTCTTAAACAAAGACCAATCCTTGCTCTTTCAAACTTCTCCATATGGTTATAATTAGTGTAATAGTTTATCACTGTCTGGGCAGGTGCCATGCTGTCTAAATCAATCTGGTATCACAATGGAGCAGCAGCAGATTTCCGCTGCAGCATCTTGGTGTCTGTGAGGTCACGACTGGAAAGCTGGTGAAGTTGTGCCTCCTGTCTTCAGCAAACGAGCTTACTGATGTCCTGGGTACACTTCTACATCACAGCACACTTCTTCTCCTCTGACGGCGCGTTTCCGTCGGCTTTCTCCATCTCCAATATGATTCGCTTGAAAACCTCCACAGCAGTCTGTATTACAAGAATATTGTCAGCAGTGTGTGAGTGTGTGTCAGGACATAATAATGTTGACTGCATCGACGAGGTATGCAAAGAAATATATATCATTACCTCATTCTCCTTGGCTGAGGACTCCATGAAAGCAGCACCCCACGAATCAGCAAGTTTCTTTCCTTCCTCTGGCTTGATAACCCTGAGAAAAATGAAATGGAAATATCACTTAACTATCACTTAATAAAACTTCACGACACTCACAGAGTGACTTAGAGCATTCTTTTTGTTTAGGTGGATGGTGACAGAAATATTAAAGGCAAGTAAGTAATATTTTCCTTTTAAAGCAGAGGGCTGGTGTTATTCAATTTTTTTTTTGATACATGAAAAGACCAAAACCTACAATGCGTTTCTTTCGTTTCTACCAAACATTACTCAAACAGGTCTAAAGTGTATATTTGGGGTCTATGTTTAGCTGCAGATTTGGTGTGCTCATGAGTATTTATGGCAGCAGGACAGAGTATGAAGGACTGACTCAAAAAGAGAAAAAAAACATAGCACAACAATGTGTTCCGCTGATGTGTTTGGAGCTTTATGGCACAGAGGAATAAGACATGGCTGTACAGGCAGTACTTCTTGATAATATTAATACATTTTTAATTTCATGGTTACAATTTCATTTGTTGACACTACAGAACATAGAAAATATTACCAGTCGTCTCCTTTAACTACGATAACAACAGAGGTCTGCACTTTCCATGAAAATGTTGAATGTTTAATATTGAGCGTTAATGTATATTTTAAAAGCAAAAAGTCTGACATTATCAGTGTTAGTTTTATTACCTTTCCATGTGGAGATCTTTTTTGTTCCCAACGAGAACAGTTGGAACCCTAAAAAGAATATATTATGGTTGAAATAAAGAAAATAATTTGGAAAAACAAATAATATAATTGTGGACATACAAAAAATTAAAGGATCCGAGTAAACTTACTGAATCTTTCCAACCATGTCTAGCAGCTTGTCGTGTAGAACCTGAACAACTTCAAAACTGAACAGAGACGGACATTAAAGTACTTTTAAATATTTATCTGAGAGAAGGCAGTACATCAGTACATCACGTTTGTATGTTGGAAACTTTGAATAATACATATACAGTCCAAATAACCTATACTTTAGTATATTTGATTAATGACTAAATCTAAATATTATTTTGATTAATCTCTTGATGACATTTTTAAATTTCTGACCAAAAATAAAACAAATAAACGCAGAAAAAAAATCCTTCAATAACCTTGAACCCGAGAATAATTGAAACATCACTTGACAAATAACTTAAAATATCAATACATTAAATGTATCCATTTTTCTGCCAATTCACTAATTTATCAACTAATTATTCCACTACTATAAAAAAAACAACTATATTCCATTGGAAATTACCAAATTAAGTGAAATTGACTTGAAAGTAACTTCATGAGTACAGAAAACACAAACATTGTGATACCTGAGACTTTTGACTGTGCATGCAACATTATTCATACAGATGTGAAAACATAACCATCTACTCACCTTTTCATGGAAGTCACTGAATAGACAAGGACATAGCCATGGATGTCAAATGAGTGGGATTGTGGAAAAATTGAGTACTCGTCCTACAGACAGGGGAGGTTTATTATTATCGCATTGGGTATGACATTTACCAAATGTAACACATCATCAAACAGAGTCAGACAAAGAAGAACATAACTTCTAGAAAAATAGACACTTTAAGTGGGCAATTTGTCAATCTGGATCGGATAAACAACTCACCTGTCCAGCTGTATCAACCAGCTGAAGATTGAAGTCTTGACCATTAACGCTGACCATTTTATTAAAGGCTGGGGAGGGGAATGAACAAGTTTTAAAGAACATTTCTTAACATTCAGCAACATTTTTGATCTGCATTGCCTTACAAACTTCTTATAATGACACTTACTGTTTTCAATGGTGGGATCATAGGAGTCAACAAACTGTCCTTCCACAAACTGTATTGTAAGAGATGACTTTCCTGTGCGAAGTAAATTAACATAACATGACTGTTATGACATACTACCATTTTAACACAACATTTTTTTAGCAATAGGCCTCGTCATTACAATACATAAGTGCAACACAAACAGTTTATGCCGTCATATGAAAACCTACACAGGACAAAACATTTAAACACATTATATTATCAGTTAAAATTATCACACTAAATTCTGTGACCCATTCAGACCTGATGACTTTGCTGAGTACTTTATTTGATGGCTGCCAAAAATGGTGCCTCTGCAGTGTGTACATAGGTCGAAAATTTCATTTAACAATTTAACAATAACATTTAACACAGTTTTGACCCCCTCTGTATCTGTCTCTCTCAAATTCTGTGACCGTATCTAGATACTATGGAATCACCATTTTACAATTACAGCTGCTAACTGAGTACAGTATGCGATAAAGTATAATAAATACGTTTACAATGGAAATATGACCAAATATATGACTGTGATATTACCTAAATCCTCATGGGTCGCATACTTTGTAGGTTTTGGACTATATTAGACTCGTGTTAACTTTGGCACATGTCGTTAAAAGCTAATTTTCTCTCATTTTTGAACATTATATAACCTACTACTTATGTTTGTCACGCTAGACTGAAAAGACCCAAACACTTGGCACCATGTCAGGACCTCACCGGCTGAGGAAACTTTGTTGTCGCAGACCAGGTTGCAACAACTAACATATGGCTACGACTACACAACAACATATGGCTGATTTGCGTCCCGTGTGGCTTAATAACCAGCGTCTGCGCAACCACGTGTAACAAAATCAACATTAACATGGGTAAGCTATCGTGAGTGGAGTCAACCCGATACACGGAAAACAAAGCCAGGACGTTAGCCTGTTAGCCTGTTAGCACACTTTACTCACCTACAGACCTGTAACCTATCACTGCGATCTTTCGGTATTTTGGTTGAGGCATTGTGGTGCAACGATGTTGAACGGGGTTTAATAATGAAGTACGCCACCTAGTTTTACTATCTAAACAAACTTTTATCGCCACATTCGTCTCGCGTCACGTGACAACAACAAACTTTTTGGGAGCCGCTGCTCGAGCTCTCCGCTGGGCCTCGAGCTCAACTTCAGAGTTTCACTGCAGCAAGTACAGCGTGTACTTATCCCAAAGCTGGACTGTTCTCTTTATCTGCTGTGTGAATCTGTGTCGATCAATAGTTTGAAAGGACGAAATTGTCGTCGCAGCTGATTTTGGCAACGGAAAAACGCTCGTTCAACGCGGTTACGATTCGCCAGTCAAAGTGACGGAAACTGTCATTGTGTAAGCACACCGTCGTAAAACCAGCTCATACGTCAGGGCTGACATGGACGTGTTTTCTGTCCAATTTGTACAGTAGAGGTCACTCTTTGTGCGTCCCAGCATGTTTCTGACAGCCATCCTGTGGACTTTTCCAGACTGAGGTTCAGGCCACAATGATCACTGAAAGTTTAACCCTGACCCAACAACATGGGATCCTCACCTATGGGTCAATGACGTGTTTTTGTGTCCGTGTGGTTTTAGTCAAATTTAAAGGGGTATGAATATGTTGTACACATTCTTTTTTTGTGGACCCAGCATAAAATGTGTGCTTTTAATACACTTACAGGATTATGGCAAAAATGTTTAAGTGGTGTAACCATAAAAACTTTTTTTTACCAAAAATTAAACTTGCTTATAAACGCTACATTTTCAATAAAAAAACACAACACCTAGTATGACACAATTTTAGATTATAACTTTTTTCATATTAAATAAAGGTAATGGAGTACAATTGTTCTAAATATTAAATTCAATTCAAAATCAGGAACCATTTCTTTTTTAATTAAGTAATTACTTGTTTAAGTACACTTAAATGCACTGTAGGTGGATAAAATACATTATATATTTTTTTATTTATATAATATAATAATCATTCTTTTGTGTTTACATCATTTGGCATTTTCTGGAACATTCAGTCTTGCGTTTGGTAAAAGAAAATGTTGCAAATATCATTAAAATAAAAAATACAAAATGCACATTTTAACAAACCTGATGCTGCTTTTAAGACAATTTTTAAGATGTTTTTTTTGCCAATCTTTTTTTGTCACTGACCTCTATAACATTTTAAGAGCTTGTACAGAGGAGGGTTATTATAGTTTTTAAATTTTCATTAGTTTTTATTTTTATTTAGTTTTTCAGTTTGTTTTTAGTTCAGTTTTAGTCTTAGTGTCTTAGTGGATATTAGGAGGAAAGCTTTGATTTGTAGAAGCTGAAAAGGATGAAAGAATGCATGACACCAAATATGGTTTACCAAGTCATTGTTTATTAAACAATTTATATTGTGGAAAGCCATTTTATTATTTTATTCTTTAACCATTAATGATGCTCAACCCACAGCAGTGCTCAGTAATCTGGAGCTAAATCAAAAGCAAAATGTTATATGGTCGGTGACAACGAAAACTAATCTGATTTTATCTGCAATTCTGTTTAGTTTTAGTTCATTTTGCAATGTTCATTGTAGTTTTTGTTTAGTTTTTTTTTTTTTTTAACTATCATTTTTATTCTTATTTCAGTTAATGAAATTATTTTTTCACTGTTAGTTTTAGTCTTAGTTTTCGTTAACTATAATAACCCCTATATATGAGGTTTAGTAACAGAATGTATCTTACCCTCTATGATAATGAAATCGAAAATTGCATGCTTATCTATCCACAAAATACAGTTTTTTCATTAAAGCTAATGGGCCATGGGCACAAAAATGACTTATCTTACTACCTTTACAGGTTTTTCTAATGTCTGAATCCTGATTGAATAAGGCAGTGCTGTCAGTTCACCTGTCATATTTTGTTGGGTGGGGGAATAATTATCCTCTCACAAAAAATCTGTCTTTTTAGTTTTCTCAATCCTTTTTTGCCACTCTCTCTCACTTTTTTGCCACTCTCTCTCACTGTCTGTCTGTCCTGTCTCACTAGATAATCACACGTTTACTCAATATGAGTCTTGACTATTAATTGTGGAATGTTTTTTATGTTTTTTATTTGTTTATTTGTTTTTGCTATCGCATTATAAGATAAATGTAAAGGAAATGTGTCAGTGAATGAAAAATATCAAATAAAGCAATGGAGACCGTCTGGGCCTTTTTGTTACAAATCTTAAGGTTTTCCTAAGGGGGTTAATGACTATAGCAAAAATATTCAGATGGTAAAGACATCAGACACATATATGGCGACTTGAGTGTGTTTTGGTTAAACTAAGAGTACACATGCGAACAGTAAATACATTCTTGTACTTGTGAAAATAAGGGTGTACTGCTTAAAACACTAAATGCTTTGATGTCTGCATCACACTTGTTTTATCAGCTTTTGTATCGTTCAGAGATTTGTGAGGCTGCATTTTGAGGCACCATCATTATGCTTGGACATTCACTCTAATGTCAGCAACTATGCTACCAAGTCTTTGATCAGATATTTCCTGACTTATTTCCTTATTCCCTGATTTATTCCTGGTTTATGTATCTGAAAAAAAGTTGAATAGGAAATACTTTTATATTCCTCACTTTATGGTGTCAAAAATATATTAGTTTGGCATGCATTATTTGACACCAGCATCAAAAAATTCAAGTAATACCCCGAGCTATGTTTATCTGAACACAATACAGTTATTCTGAAGAGAAAGAAAAGTTACAGAAAGTTATTTATACTCTCATTTGGGACTTTTGTATTGTTTTATTTTTTGTTTTGCTTCTGTTTCTTTTCTTTTTCCACTTGCCTCTGTATATGATTTATACATGTATTACTGGAAGACGCATGTTTTGTAAAATATTCATGTGAATTGTCGCAATAGTTTGCATTATGTACACAATGTTGAATGATTGATATGAATCTTACAACATAAGAAATTAGTAAAAAGTTTTTTTAAAAAAATAAAAAAAAATTTAAAAAAAAGATAATAATAATAAAACATCTATTCATGTTGTTATTTTTATTTGTTATTTTATTTGGCAGTAACAGTTGGGATGTAACCGGAAGTTGTTTGGAGCCTGGGTAAAACGCTGCCGGAGATGCTGCCGTTATAAACAGGCAGATGCAACAACAGAATAACCTCACTGAAACGGCCCTGACAGGGACAGGTAATGCACAAGTGACAAAAGGACTGGACATCTTCTAAAAAAGCATCTTAAAAGTCGACTGCCTCCGTTAAGCTTCACGGTTTTGAGGCCGGGGAGAGTGAGGTGGAGCTAACCAGCAGCTAGCTGTAGCATTTAGGGAGGCGGTGGCTGCCATAGCAACCGTTTAGGAAACATTGGCTGTGGTTGCTAAGCTAGCTCAGGCTAACGCTGGTTTGTTATGCTAGCGTTAAACAAAGCGCCGCATAGACTTGAATGTCCAATATAGCGACAGACAGTCAACTAGTAGCATTACTCAACGTTATCTGCATTGCGTGATCGCCCATATGAGATAGCTGTTAGTTTGTTTCATGCTGTTTAGGAAGCTGTCGAGGATGGCAAACTGTTGTAACGCTGTAGTGTTGACTTTAGCTAACTCGGCTAACGGTAATGTCCATCACATGCAGTAAGCTAACGTGTTAGCCACCGAGGCCGACTCGTAAATTTACCGATATTTAAGCGTCGGCAACGTAAACGCTATCTTTCTCTTTTATAATCTGGACTTGAGACCAATCTGTCTCCGTAATTATAGATAGTTTTAATATTGAGTTAGTTTATCAGTGTTGTCATGAGTCAAACAGATTATAAGAGTCAATCAGCTGATGTGTGGCCGCTAAGGTTAAAGTTGAGGCTAAGTTAGCAGCTTGTAAACTATTTTCTGTAGCGATTACTTAACCTAGCTACACCAGCTAGCGTCATCTTCAGCGTATTTATTGTTAGGAGCTAATTTTACAAATACATGTTGCAGTCAAAATATACCCATATATTTAAACAATTAATGGTAGACAGCTGATATTTATGCTAGCTTTCAATATTTTATTATTATTTGTCAATGGAAATTTTTGAAAACGTCTAACTCGTGAATGTCCTTGCAGTACCAATTTAACTCAATCACATTGGACCTCTACTGATAACTACTCTCTGATTTCCTGGATATTAATGGGGATTGCTGAGGTGTTATGTTATGTTAAGTTATGAATGTGTTTAAGTATGAAGGAGTGAATCAGTGCGTGAGAGAGATAATTTACCTCTGACATAACTGTCATTTCAGTAATAAGTTTGAACTAGTATGGATGGTGATGACTGCAATGGCCGGTCTTACATATCAGGTAGGTTTCCTTATTTTACCACACATACTGCATTATTAACCACAGCTCTCACCATATTTAAATGACAAGTTTTTCTTTTGTTTTATTTTTGGTTGCAGCTAGTGGAGACTCTTCAATGGAGAGGGAGTTTTCTGGGGCCCTTGGAGGTCCAACAGTGAGCACTCCCAACAGCAAGGAGACCTCTCCTAGTCGCTCCCTCAGTGGTCAGTGAGAAACTTTGTGTGAATCCCACAGTTTTGTGTAAAGGTTAAAAGACTTTCTTGCAAAAGTATCACGGCTGGTGCAGAAAATATGGAGGTTGTATTATGTCAAATCATTGTTATCTATCAATCAGTCGATTGTTTTTCTTGTTTAATTACATGACAACATTCCTCAAACTAGAGCTGTCATGACTGAATAAAAATTAGACTAATAGCAATATCTGTTTATTGCCTAAAGAATATAAGACATATAAGACAGCTATCAGTAGCTTCAAATACCCAGAATAAAGGCTGAAATTGGTTTGTCCACAGTAAATATTGTAAAACATTGTTTTCTGAATGTATGCAAACTTCTAAAAGATTTACTGGTTCATGAAGAAATACAAAGGTACAAACACAAACGATAATATCGTAAAGCATATTAGCATCAACTTGATAAATAATGAAAATAAATTGCCACTTCTGGGCCAGCCTTACTCTAATCACGTAATTCACGTGCTGTAAACCTGTTTTAACCCTTCTGTGCCACTTAATTTGTCCTTAAACATATTGGTCAACAGTTTATCTCTCTCAAGCCCCTTTTTTATTTTTGCCTTGTGCCTCCGTAGCCAACTCCATAAAAGTGGAGTTGTACAGTGATGAAGACCCAGGTCGCAGTACTGAGGATGAAAGAGGGGAGCGGGTAGAGGAAGGAGGTGCAGAACAAGGAACTGAGGCAGTTGGAGGCTACAGGGAGCTCACCAATCCTGAAACCATGCCAACTGGAGCCATTAGACTGCCAAATGGGAAGCTCAAGTGTGACATTTGTGGAATGATCTGCATTGGGCCGAATGTTCTCATGGTGCACAAACGCAGTCACACAGGTAACTGATCCATTTAGTTCAGATAAGCCTTCTCTGTGAGAAAGCATAAAATTAGTTTCATTTTTGTAAAATGGATTAAGAAAAGAAGAACAAAAGATTTTGAGCTTTAACATGTAATGGGGTGGAATATTTGTTGAAAATACTCTGCATTGATTTGCTGAATAAGAAATATCAATGCACATGAACATTTAAAGAGCTTGACAGACTAACCCTTTCTTCATACGTTTTTTTTTTAAAGTTAAATGTGGAGAGCTGACACCTTATTTTAACCTACTTGGCAGGGGGGGAAACTAATCGGATGATGGATGACATTTTAAAAGCTGTGTGTTCTTGCAGTTTAATAGATGGATCTGTATGTGAGGCAGTGTGCCAGACACCATAGATGAAGTTAGAGAAGTTGTGTTAACAGGTTTGATCTTTCCACAGGTGAGCGACCATTCCAGTGTAATCAGTGTGGTGCCTCCTTCACTCAAAAGGGTAACCTGCTCCGTCACATCAAGCTTCACTCAGGGGAGAAGCCCTTTAAATGTCCCTTCTGCAGCTATGCTTGTCGAAGACGAGATGCGCTTACTGGCCACCTTCGTACCCATGCAGGTAGGGAAGATTCAACCCTGATATGTGACTTTTTTGTGTAATAGTGAACAAAAACAATAATAATGATAATCTTCCTACTTTGTCGTCAGTGTCCTCTCCAACTGTAGGGAAGCCCTATAAGTGCAGTTACTGCGGCCGTAGTTACAAGCAGCAGAGCACCTTGGAGGAGCACCGTGAGCGTTGCCACAGCTACTTACAGAGCCTGGAGTCAAAGCAGCCAACCAGCGCTCAGAATCCAGGTGTGTGTTGTGTGACATTAATGGAGATAACATGTCAGAGGGACAAAACATTTTCTCAGGTAAATCACAATATGTTGTGTTTCTAAAGGGATTGTAACAGCATCTAATGTAGAAATGTAATCTACCCCCATAACAGGATAATGCACACAATCCCTCAGTTTCAGTAACTTTTATATCCAGTGTTGGTTTAGAGTCTAATGAAAACCAGCTTACAACTTTTAGGATTTCTGAAAACCTAAAAAATACAACAGTTTGTTTGTATCTTGTGCAGGAGAGGAGATGAGGGAGCTAGAGTTTATACCAGACTCTCTACTGCAACCCTCCTCAGACAAGATGGCATTTATCGATCGGCTCGCTAACAGCATCACCAAACGCAAGAGATCCACACCACAAAAATTTGTAGGTGAGCATTTGGTCTCAGAGCGGACAGGTTGAGGAAACTGAGAAAGCCACAATCACTGCTCGAATTGGGCACCATGTGTATTAGGATTTATCTTTTGGTCTTAGTGGTATGAGATCCAGGTTTCTGGATTTTATGTAGCTATATCACAAGCTGTATGATTCACCATAACTTCAAACCAAATATCGATGTGAATCAGATCAGTTTATTCTGTGCTTTGCTTTGACATTTATTGTTGCACGTGGCTGTCCCAGGGAGTTGTGAATACTGACTTAAGACAGGCATTTCAATTAAATAGCTGACAAGTGAATAGTGACCATTCATAAACTTTATTATACACCATAATTCAAAGTTTTATTTTTACATGGTTGGTCTGTTGGTCCACCACTTGGGATGGATTGCCATGAGATTTTTTACAGCTATTCACGCCCCTGCTCAGGATGAATTGCAATGACTTTGATGAACCTCTGAAAAGAAACTTCAGTTAATAACCAAGTACCTGCAAAACTCCAATCTTTCATTCCCATGAGCCTCAGCCCTGTTGTGCCTAGTACAGCCTCTCAGAGTCTCTCCCTTGACTGTAGGATCTTTGTTTGTCCTGCACTGTGTAACCCCTCTGGGATAACAGGTTTGACCACCTAATAACAGAATCCATACTAGTCATCTTAACTAAAATGTTTTTAGGGGCTAAATTTAATAAGAAAATGATTTTGAATTAAAAATCAATCAACATAACTAAGAGATGCTAACTACCAGATCCACAATGAATCAAAAATTTGGCCGAGCCCAAATATTTTTAGGGAAATGCTTCTGTGAGAGGTTTCCACAGTACGATATCAAAAGATTGTGGTTCTTTATTGCAGGACAGAAGCACATACGTCTCAACCTTGGAGATGCACCTTATGAGCTCAGTGCTGGTCTGGATAAAGATGGGGAGATGCACCCAGGGGACCTCGAAGCTCCACACTTTACTGGCCTGGGAGGAGAGTATGCAGGTCTAGCAGGTAACGGAGGAGGAGGGGTATCAGACACACTGAGGCTTCTACACCATCCCACTACTCACCCTTCATGTTTATCAGAACTTGGGCCGATGCACAGCTCCGCTCACACTCCTGTTGCTCTCGGCCCGCGCCTGGATTGTACAGGGACGGGAGCTGGGCTGGGAGGTGCAGGTGTCGGGGGAAGGGAGGCAGCAGAAGGTCACGAGGACCTTCCTGTGGGTCGAAGTCACGCGTCCTCACCAAGCAACGGTTGCCAGGACTCTACGGACACAGAAAGCATGCCAGATGAGCCGTGCAACAATACTGCTCTGACTCCGACTCTGAACAGCAACAACGGCCATCATCTCCTCCACTCCCACAACCATAACCCAGCGCCTCCTCTGATTGTACACCACAGGAGTAGGGACAGACACGGCCCCATCCATGCCAAAGAAAGGGAGGTGGAAAGAGAAGATGGAGGTCACTCGGTACCCCCACCTCCTGCTCTTGCTCCAACTCCCAGCTCACCTACAGCACCCTCCTCCACCTGCAGGGAGGCTTATCGGGTTGTAGATGGGGATGGCCGAGCCGTGCGCACTTTTCGATGCGAGCACTGTCGTGTGCTTTTCCTGGACCACGTCATGTTTACCATCCACATGGGCTGCCACGGTTTTCGCCAGCCTTTTGAGTGCAACATCTGTGGCCACCGGAGCCAGGACCGCTATGAATTTTCTTCACACATCGTTCGCGGAGAGCACATCCTTGACTGAGGATAAAGGGTGGACAACCTGCTTCACCTAGAGCTATTTTTACACTGAGACAAGGACCTGGTTGGGTTTGGTCTGCACAGGGGGATTAAACGGGCAGTGAAGGCTTGGAAGTATCTCAAACAGGCACTGATATTTGTATTTATGTATATGACATGTACTATGAATGGAAGGCTTACAGATGTGTTCCTGAAAATTTTAATGCACTTTGAACGATGAATCAATTTTAAATGCACTATTAATCAAATGTTTTCTAATGCAGATGAAGAGCCAATGCACTTTTTCATCTGCAGACGTGCCTTGCTCCAAAATTCAGGATTCAAACCTGACGCACAAATTACGGTAGACAAATCTGACTGCAGCCCATAACCTGAAAACATTCCCCTTGTGCTCTTTAACAGATATAACATTAAAAAGTCAACTGTGAAGTCGATAGCATCTATAGAGATTGTAATGCCTCCTTCTAAAAAGCACTTTTTTCAACTAATTGATTCCCTAACAAACATTATGTTCAAGTTTTTTCCAACTAAGAGTAGATTGCGTACAGTGTGGTTTTTTTTAACGCTACATGAAGTGCAGACCAAACTCAAGAACCAGGTCGTAGTCGAATAGATGTGTTTGAGGGGTTGTCCGTGAATTAGAAACGCACTTTTTGTTTGTAAGTTGGGGGGGGGGGAATTTGTGTGTGTGTGTGTGTGTGTGTGTGTGTGTGTGTGTGTGTGTGTGTGTGTGTGTGTGAACATGACAGACCCTGCGTTTTTGGAAGTAAAGTGAAAAATGAAGGCCTTTTTATTTGTGTGAATGCCAGTATGATATGTTTGTTTTTCTTTTCTATGACTGCTTTTGTTGCACTGATACCTGCCAGAATACTATGATTATATTAAACTATTTTATAGAATACATTAATGACCTGCACATTTCTCTCAAGGTGAGAAAACATCACAATGCGTTTTTCTCACTGGTAACGGAGCATCACTGCCACAATTTTAGAGATTAGTGAAGAGTTTAGTATCTCTGAGATTCCTCTTCATAACTACATAAAACTGCAAACAAACTTTTTTTTTTCATTTAAGTTATTTTTAAATGATTTTGTTGTTATTATCTCATTGTATTGTGCCTTTCTTCACCCTGATCAAACCTTATTGACCAGACTTGAAGACATGAACTACCAGCTGACATGTCTTCAAACAATGGATCTTTGTGGTTGATTTTAATCATCTTTTGAGATCAATAATTTAAGTACTGAAGTTGTATCCAATACACTGGCTTAAAGGTTTGCAAAATATTTACTTCATCCTGCTCAACAGAAACATAGTGTTGATTTTTCATTGAATTGTTAGCAAAGAACCGATTCTGCTAATGTATCAAAGACTAATGTGCTTGGCATTTGACACATGCTGCTATGACTGAATGAGTGCAGTGTTGAGTGGCAGTTTACTACCGTCCTCACGGGTTTAATCCAAAAAATGTTTAATTTTTCCTGGAAAACACGTTAGTTTTAGAAAGTCTCTGGTCATGGAGAGTGGATCGGGTGTTTCTCAGAATCAGTGGTTTTCTACAATAAATTGTCCTGTCTTGTTAACACAGTGCAGAGGCATCTGAAATGTGTCAGGCTACAATTTGATTTTGCACACATTGAGCACAATAAGGAGTTTCATGAACTATCAGCTTTACTTTATGCTTGATAGCACTGCTTAAAAAAAAAGCTCTGCAGTAGATTGATGACAACCAATTAATAATCATACTTTACACGTGTAAAAGAAAGATCAATGTCTTAAACCTGATATTTTTCCTGTTGGTGCTGTCCAATAAGCAAACCTATTGAATCTAGACAACAGAATTGGGCTAAAAAATAATCACAGAACTTGTGTGAATAAACATCTTCTAAAAGTGGTCAGAAATTAACTTTGGGAAAGACACTGACAGACTGAATAACTGAATTTTCGTAGATCCTCCAACTTGACTTGAAAAATGTGTAGATTAGCAAGATCTTCCCCATATGTTTATCAAAAGTAATATTTTGATTTAATTTCATAAAGTCTCAAAGTTTATATCCCCATGGCTTCAAGAAATGCTGCTTTTCAGGGGTCTTTTGCAGGCTACACGGAAGCCACAGAACCAGTCCATACTCTAAATTATCATTTTAGTGATTGAACAATTCCTCCGTTCCATCATTATTAAATTGAACTAAATGTGCAGAAACATTTATGATGTTTTTATGAAGAGGAATTTAGAAAGCATTTGGTTTTTCAGTTAAATTTAGCTCATCATGAGTGTGGTTCTCTATGGCACCAAATACAGTTTCTCCATGACTGAGCCAAAGAACCACCAATTCCTGCTCTTTAGCACTTTTTGCTATTACAGTTGTAAAAATGGAAAGTTAGTCAAAGTATATGACGAGATTTGTATATACAGTGTGACTTAGGAAGAAAACCGCAAAAGGTTAAATTCCTCTTTTAATTGCTGTCCGTTGAACCTTGTAGATGGTAAAAATGTCTATTATTCAGTTATCTCCATTCCGTTTTGAAGGAGACTCTTAGAAAATATCATTTGGGGTTTCATTTTTTAAATAAATGTAAATGTTTACCTAAATTTACTTATGTTTTTAGATTTTTTCTTAAGTGAAACCACAATTACCTGATCAGAAAGTTGGCTTTAGTGCACATTGTTGTGATTCTTAAAAAGGCACAATGCACTATGGTGATTTTTTTCACAAGTACAGAAACACAAACCTAAGTAGGCAATGCTAAAAGTTTCTCTTCCAAAGTAATTGTTTCATTTAATAGTCCAATTATTTTGCCTTAATACCAACAATTAATTCTGTGGTCATGTTGAGAAAGAACTGCTTGTAAATTGAGTGCTTAACATCCAGCAAAGACTCCAAAAATTCTGTTCCCTGCTCTTTAAAATCTGACATAAATTATCATTTGACATCGTAGTTGTTGCACATCACTGAAATTGTCATATAAGTTTGCCAAAATAACCCCAACTGATTTCTTACACTAATATTCACTGTATATTCTTTATTTAAGCAACAATTAGCAACTACAGACACCCGGGTGTGATACTTCATCAGTTGGTGTGATTTCTGTGTAGTACTTTGCTATTGTGCCTTTGGCCTGAGGTCTTCTCTACATTGTTTTCCCCTACAGTTGAAATTTTTACATTTTTAAGTGTTAAGCTTTTCCCCATAACTGTTAATCCTGTGGTGCAAATGCTGCACATTACGGCCATATTTTATAAATCTTTACAGCTGTGGACCTAAAACCTACTAGTAGGCAGAATTAATTTATCATTTTTGCAATCAGTTGACTATAGATCCATCAAGAGGAAAGGACTTTGATGCTGACCGCTAAAGCCAAAGAAAACTTCTATTGACCTGATCCCTCAGACCTTTTGTCACCAAAATTGTACAAAAACAGTAACAGCTAGGACAGTTCATGTTGTAGGTAATCCTCTGCTGAAGTTGTATTTAAGTTGCAAATTTTGGAGGAAAACTCATCTGAAAAGGTTTCGCCTTCTGTCCCCTTCACACGTTGAGAATGTGGGTGTAGGTGTTTTTCTTTTATTGTGCTACTGACAGTAATGTGCTTCTAAACCTGATGCATGTGGTACCAATGCCGTTTGCTCCTCAACCCATCTTTCCATTTTAATCTTAAGGATAACCAAATGAAGACTTGGTCTTGACTTTACCTTAAAAAAAAAAAAAAAACCTTTGTGAAATCTTGTGTTCAAATGTTTAACTTCTGAAGTTTCCCTTGTTGCACTGTTTCCTTCAGTTTCACTCTTCGTTCACCTCCCGACTGTAAATGGTCTATCGCTTTAAGTAACTGCAGAGCCTTTTTAAGTGTATCATGTAATTATGCATTTGCGTAATTCGATCTTAAAACTACTGTAAGTTTTGTACTGTAAGAAAATCTATTCCAAATAAAATATTTGACAGGCCTGTTTTTCCTACAACTACAAACACACGATAGCAAAGAACAATGAGCCTTACACTTTCAAAGTTTTTGTAAAGACTTTTCAATTTATTTGCCAGGAGTACAGCATGTTCAAATACTGCTTTACATGGGCTTTGGAGGAGCTCTTGGTGCACCAGCCTGAAAAACACAAAAACAGAAGATTGATGTCAGGTCTCACTGCTTGTCAACAACTCATTAAGCAAAGCTGTAACTAATCATCTACTGTGAAATAAGTATATTATAAACTAAATGGTGATCTTGTCTGAGCAGATGTGACAGTTAACAGAGGATAGCAAAGTGGATGTAACTCACAGCTGGCCTGAATCTGGGTGGTGGGGTGCGGTCTTTTCTGGCCTCACAGGAACGGTTCCTCACCACCTTACTGTGGATGGCACAGCTGACACAGTAGTGCAGTTTCACGTAAAGCTTGGGCAGAACGTATGCTGCAGAGGGGACACGGGGGAGAAAGGTACAGATGAGTACAAGCAACAAGAGACGAAAATGCACAACAGACCGTTATTGATGTGAAAAAAAAAATCAAATAACACTCACAGTCAAAGACGCTGGCCTCTGTGATGTCTCTCACGGCTGCAGCCTCCACAATGTTCCTGATGACAAACTTCTTGATGGCCTTGTCCTTAGGGACACAACGGGCACAGTTGGTGCAGCGGATGGGCTGCACATGCCCACGGCCCTTCTTTGCGCGACCGTTATTCCTCCTCTTCTTGGTCTGTAAAACAAAGGCCACACTTAGAAAGAGCTACAAATGACTACAGTAATGAACCACACTTTCTTTTTGAACTATCATTTAAGGTGTCTTTTTCATCAAAAACTGCCATATAAGCTAGAATCCTTTAAAGTTTGATTTAAATTATCTAGTTATGGCTGGTTGAAGAAAAACCTTATATTGTATTTAAAAAAACAAAACATGTATTGCTTTCAACTTTTCATATTTATCCAACAATACCCACAGCCCAATGACAAATTATTAATTGCCACATAGCAGATTATTTAAAAGACTAAAATGTCTTCTATTTTTATTATTTTCTTTTCTTTGCTTGTCAATTCAACGTTCAAAACTTAACACATTCAGTTACTTTTAATAATTTGTATCAGTACATTTTCATGTAAGCCTTTCAAACATTTGCAGGAAAAGAACTCAAAACATTTGGAGGTCCAATTCAGCATATCACTAAAAAAATAACCATGCTTTCATTTCAAAGAGGCTCTGCAATCACAATGTTGTAGAATAATTATAATCCATTCATTTGTGTCTAATGTATTATATTTAGACCGTAGAGGAGTATCAACAGCACAGGATGACATTACAACAGCCATTATAGAAAATATAATATCATGTTTTCCGCTGGTTTATTTTAAATGGCGTGTTAGTTAACATCTTGAGACTAATAATCTGCTTATATTAACCTATATTTCTCCGCTCACTTGTCTGCACATTAACAGAAGCGTTACCACATGAACACATGCACAGAACGGTTAGCCTGCTAACAGCTAGCATTAGGCCCCGACTCATTATTTAATCATTTAGAGCGATATCTGAGAGCAGATTCCTACATTGTGGTTGACCTATGTGATTAAAATACAGGAGAAGGCCCGATTATGTGAGATTATTCGAATAAAATTACAGTTTTTTCTGTTTTTGCCGAGCGGCCATCACAGTCACGAACTCACCATGTTGCACGGGAAGCTGGAAAGAGGACCGGAAGAGGTTGCACCGCGAGAAGTAGTGCAACTCCGCTCCGCCCTTTGACTTTTTAATTTATTTTTATAATAATAATAAAAAGGTTTTAGATTTATTTATTTTTAATACTTTTATTTGAAAGAATATAAAATGTAAATAATGTACATGTTTTTTGTACAATACATTTATTATATTTTTTAATCGCGGAAGGATACTAGTGTGCTTAGGTAGACACTCGAGCAGGCAGGCGTCACCCGAGCCCGAGAGAATATAGTGCCTTTGTGCGACGCCGTGTATTGAAGCAAACCTACCTGTTTTGTATTTTTGTGACACTCATTGACTGTATACAAGATATTAATATCGGTCATTATGAATTTTGAGGAATTTGCATTTTTTTTGCTTTACAAAAACAAAGATTTGAACAAATTCAAAGCAAATATGTGTATCAGTCGAGGAAGTCAAATTGTGGAACATGCTTGAAAAATAATTGAAAATACGTAACTCTCTACAAAAAAAAATTAAGATAATTAACTAATATAAAACTGAGGCACAAATATTATTGTATATGAACTTTGTGGTGGATTGTATTGTTCATGGGAGCCCTGGTACTTTTGGTGATAACCGTGCATAGGCCTATATAAGGAAGAGTGTGTGTGTATGCATGTGTGTAGTTACACTGTATTGTTGTGTGTGTGCATTATGTATGTAGCCAATTGTTGTGGAGGTTTTGTGTTCATTGTGTACATTGGTATTTATTGAATAGAATTTCAGCCTACACTTTTTCGCTCAGAAACTGCTTTATTTATTTATTTATTTATTTATACTTGGCTTGTCATTAGTTGCGGTGGAGATAACTATATACAGTCAATGGGTACAATGTCATACACATTACTTTAAATGTGTAAAGTAGTTACAGTAATAACAAACAACTTGCAACTTGAAACTGAGTTGATGACCTGCTTCAAGGAACATCATGTCTGCTATTATTGAAAGTTGGTTGGTCTTGGTGGTAATGTGAGGGCAGATTGCAAAAATCTGCACTGCATTACCACACAACATTGATGTAACTCTGAACGGAAAAGATAATAACACAGTCTTCACTGCCATGGATAAAATAACTCAAGCAAGTCTTGGGCCTGCAAGTTAATTTTCATAACTTGTGGAAATGAAACCAAAGGCAGAGAAAAGCTGTAAATCTAAAATTCAGTGGTATGCATGGGAGAATATTGGCAGTAATGTAAGTGATTTTATAGTTAACAGGATAAAACACACATGGTGGAGCTACCAACAGTAGATAACTGGCTTGAAACCAAATTAATAGATTAATTAGATGGACAGACTGACTTTCATTCTAAGATTGAGAAATTATTTATGCACTGCAAGATGGACAACATGGATTGTGTATTTGTTGGAAATAAAGAACATGACAGGTGGTTTTCCCCTCTCATTATATCACTCAATAATCTCACTTAAAAATATAATTTACTTGATTTGTCATGGATAATTACATACATATTATATAGAGCTGCATTAAGACTTGCTGTCCATAATATACACTGTTGGTGATGTGGATGACATGGTGCAAAAAAAAACAACCCAAAAAACATAAGATCTGTAGATAGCCAAGTGGAAACCAAGCAACAGGATGAAACAAGTAAAAAAAAACTAAACAACCCCACCAGTATAGTATTATATCTTTTGCATCTAACATTTCCTGTATAGTATTGATCAATAGTTTGTCTAAAGTTGATGTGTGTGCAGTTTCCTCAACCTGCAACTGCAAATCTAAATCCAATGAGAGGCCGTCAGATGACAGTGCAGTAGAGAGTTTATTTATTAAGAGCTCGGTAGAGATACTGGTACTCATGATGATATCAAAGCAGAGGATCTCTTAAGAATAAAGATTTCATTTCATTCAATTTGACAAGATCTTCACGACATGGTTAAAACAGTTTTCCATCCCTTCTTACACAATTCAGATATTTCCCTCTCATCTTTGGCTAGACCTTCAAGTAGATGCAACTTCCTCTTGTACAGTTCTAAACAGCCACAGGAGGTAATCAGATTGCTGAGTGGTCCCTTTCCTCCCATGATAATGTTGTGTTCAAGAGACTAAAACATATTGGGGGGGGAAAGCTACAGATACGCTGATGTTTTATTTCAGACAAATCTGTTAACACTTAGCATTACTCTGATCATTTTTGTTATTGTCTCCTGCTGGTCCAATTAAAAATATCAAGCAGAGATGATACTCCTATCATCTCCAAGGAGATCTCTTAGTAACACTTCACTTTCTTCCTGATTGGTCATGCTGTTCGTCAGTTGTGCGTTTTCTAAATGGTCTGCCCTTTACCTGGTTATGATGAAGCAGGCTTTTACACAAGAAGCTATTCAATACAGTTACAAAACATCCAAAGAAAAGACTCTGACAAAGGCTAATATGAGCTGCTGTGAGCTCTCTGTGAAGCAGTAAAACGTCCTTGCACTTCGACATAATGTCTTGTTGAGATTAAGTAACATCTTCTTACTTGTACTTGTGCAATTTATAATACTGCAATCCTGTATTATGCTGCATAACTGTTGCTTCAATTGTGCTTGTCTAATCTCTTTCAGTGATGAACTGTACAGCACTATTATAAGGCTCTGCTGCAGCTGCTGTTTCTACACTGTAGATCTGTCTGTTCATGAAGCAGCAACTTCTCTGTTTCTGTCTTTTCTGTCAGTGTTGAAACTCTTGGCAAACACCTGTGCATGATTTCTCACACTACCGTACAGACAGTACAAACATCACTCTTACCGAGGCTGTTACAACACACACTGAACTTTAAAGACAGCTGCTAGATTTTCAAGTGACCTAAATTCCAGGTCTTACTATGCTTGTCAAAAGCACATTTTGTAATAAATAAACATGAGGGAAAACAAAATACATTTAAACATTTTTTTATTTAAATAGTTATTTGCCTTGTCCTTATTTCTTCTTGCTCTTCTTGTCCTTTGCTTTCTTTTTGTTAGACTTTTGGGCGTTGGCCTTGTTGTAGAGGTAAAGTCCCACCAAGCCAAGCAGAGTGGGCACCAGGGCCAAACATACGAGGGGCAACACATCATTGATGACTTTCTGCCAGGGCGTCTGCTGCGTCAGTGAGATCACCTCCACCTCAAACTCAAGAACTGCATCACCTGAGACAGATCAAGAACACATTCAGCATTTGTCACATCAGGTATTCATTAGTTTTTTTCCTTTAATTTGCCACTTGTCTGTATATCTGTTGTATTCTTTGTGAATAAATATGGATAGAAAATATAACTTAACATCTAAAAAAAGAGAAAAAACAGTCACTGGCATATTTTTGAAGGACAAGACTGATGATATTCTATATGAATAAAAAACTATAAAGTGATCGTGTTAAGAAGTTTAGTCTGTGTCGCTACGCCTGTAGCGACACAGACTAAACTGTGGTGCAGGTGGTTTTTATAAAATACTGAGCCTGGGGTTTATTTTTTGTTGTTTTAACTGTTCAGTATTTCTGCATTATTCAAGATCAACAGGAGAAAAATGGAGCAGAGAGCCACAGACAGGGGACGAAAGTTAGAAAGTACAGAGAGGTTGCGTAATGTATTTGTTGGTCTTGTTTCGTTTTGTTCATGTAGTTTGTGGATAGTTAGAAAAATGTAAAATAACACCAGCCTCATCCTTAAACAAATGCTCAGTGTGACTGCGTTAATGTTGTTGCTGTTGCTTGTTTGGCATATTTGCCTTTCTTTGCCAGGTGAAAGTGCAGCGAGGGACAGGAAACATGATGAGGCAGAGATAGAGGTTTGACTTGCTTCACGCCTGGAACCAAACCCTAGACTCTGTGGCTACGTGATATGTGTCTTACCCAGGCTACCACGTCGACCTGTGACTGTGCAGATGTTAAATGCATGTGATCATACTGGTGTAGTAGTGTAGAGCTGCAATGTGCAGACTTGTGCAAACATTAACTTTCATTATCTGCAGAGCTTCTGTAAATGTATACTGTAGTAGAACAGAGGTCACTGCATTCAACACCAATTTGACTATTTTATGTCCTTTTATTCATTAATATTATATATATGTATGGATATAAAACAATTCTTATTAATACTGTGATGTTGGTTTAAAGCATATCACCCTTTCTTTGGCTGTGGTTTACAGTTAATGTGGTTTGAACAGGAGAAATCCTTGATCCAACTCTGTGTGCATGTGTTCAGTACCTGGAATCGTAGGGGGGTAACCTTTCTTTCCATATGCGAGGTGAGATGGAATAGTGGCTTTGATTTTTTGCCTGAATGAGAATGAGAAATACAAAACACATTTACTAAGAAAGTGTTTCTCACATCCCATCATAAAACCATTAACCGTGGTATGTTTTGAAGTCAATTCATGAGTGCATGCAGCCATTCAAAGAATCTTTAAGCCCTTTTACTCATAATGGACCTTTACTTTTCACTTACCCTTCACACACGCCAATCAAGCTTTGCTCCAGACCTGATAAGAAAGTAACAAAGAGAGAGAGAGTTAATCAGCAAAGCAAGCACATTCCCCACCACAAAACAAGCTGCAGTCATCTCCTCAATGTAACCAAATCAGAGTGTCACTGATTGAGTAGCACAGCCTGCACCGCAAACCCATTTGTCTAACCCATTTACCGGCAATAACTGTCCTCTTTCCCAGCTCAACAACAAGAGGGTCCCGCGATAGTGATGAGTCGATCACTTTTCCATCCATCAGTTTACCCTGGTCAGTAAAAAAAAAAATCAACAAAAGGCGAGAAATGAAGACATGAACTCAATGTGTTTCCAGTAACTTGCTGCATGCTTCTTCTTTTTTTAAAGTAAGGATGAGAATATAGTGTTTTTGACATAGCCTTGGAGTTACACCATGTAATGTACATAATATGAATGGCCAAGATCTTGAGGAATTAAGCACTTATAGTAGACAACACATTATTTGTGTCTTCCAGATCTGTTTTAAATAAAAACTGTTCTCACTTTATAGTTGCTTTTTGTTTCTGTAAGTCACAGTGCTCAAAGATTGGCAACTTCTATAACACCATATTTCATTGAGCTGCATTATTAGTGTCCAAAAATGCAGCTCAATGTTCATTGCTTTGCATGCTTTGTATTATTGCTTATCTTTCAATTAGTACCTGACAATGAATAATAATGTCCTAACATTAACATTCTCTTTTCTCTATTACTCTGCAGGCTTATAAATCATCTCAATGACTTATTATTTTAAATCTTTTTCAGGTTGACTTTGTTACATCTGTTCTGAGACTACAGTTGAAAAATAACCTCTTGGCTAAATCAGGCGTATTTACAGCAATATTCATGAATGTGCACTATCCCTGTTAAGTAAAGCAATAAATGAACAGAGAATAAACAAAGCAGCAATAATCTTACATGTGTCCTTTGTTTAACCAAAGGCCTTAATCATTAAGGGTTAATTAATCAAAATTCAAAGAGTCAAAACTAGACTCTTAATTGATGCTTTGAAAGGACACACAGTTGTCAAATATGTTGAAAATAAAAATAAAAACTAAACCAAAGAATCAAAAAATTCCAGTGTCCATGCCAGTACAATGTATGGTATGTTTTCAGCTACATGTGCCTATCAGAAGGTATCAAGATCGAGGACATTTCCATCTGGATTTAAATGATTTCTAATAAAATAAGATGTAACAAACTTTTCCGAGTTCACTATTTTATTATGTTGGTTATAATAGTGATATTGTAACTGTGTACTCCACTTTATGTAGTCTCTATGCGAACCTTAACTTCATTACAGTGTATATTTAAGCCTATTTCACTATTTATCTTCTATTGTTCATACTTGTCCACTGTGTCTCACATGTTTGTTGCACCTTACAGCTGAAATTCAAATCATAAAACGGAGTTTTTCAGATCCTGCAGATTAACACGTGTGAGGGCTGATAAAACAGTGTGCCTGGGTGAACTGGTTGTGCTTCTGCCCCAGTGACAGAGCTGTTATTGCTGACGTGTTGCACCGCCCCATCACTCCATAGTAAAAGCAGAAGCGATACACGAGATAAAGCCAAAGAAATCACACTGGCAGGCTGAAAACCACAGTCTGTCCCATGTTCAATCAGAGGGGCATTTTGAATCAGCTGCTGGCCTGCTGAGCTGATTGTTATCCGTGTCCAGGGTCAAAAAACGTACAAACACAGCGGTGCCCATATGGTTCATGCAGACGGTGCCACATAGACAACAACTGCGTTCGTCATCAGCTGGGCCGGTTTCACTACAATCCCTAGTAACAATGCACGCATAACTGTCTGTCTATGTTTCAGCAGACACTAAAGTCCCGTCTCTTTGTCTTACCGTGTAGTGGATTTGCAGCGTGTCTCCCATACTGGAAAGTGTGGAGCAAGTTTCGGGTTTCACCTTGGGTCAGAAGAGTGAAAGTGTTAACACTGTTGCGCGTATTTTGTCAGTGTGTTACAGCTGCTGTTACTGTGTTGTGTGTTTGAATGACATTGTAACACATCTGTCACACTCACCAACACCTCCACCTGCACCTCCTCGGCTGCCTTTTCTTCGCCCTGCACGACTCCGCAGAGAAAAGCGGCAAGCAGCAGCAGACAGACGCTGGTCTTCATTGTGAACTTCTGGAAGAGAGCTGCCATCCCGCTTCTACCGTGTGGGCTCCTTCCACACTGCAGCGGCGAGAGAGAGAGAGAGAGAGAGAGAAGGAGAGAGGAAGAGGGAGAAAGAGAGAGAGAGACGAGCTGCACAGTCTGTCAGTCGACTCCTGTGTCCAAAATGGCTCAGGACCAGGTAATGCTGATGTGTTATAATACTGAAGCGATAAGGACTAGCTGCCAGTGGACGTTGTCCCAACACCTGGGTCTTTGTAAAGAGCCCGCCTCAAACATTCCGCCAGCATCACATCAAGGCTGCCGGGTTGGGAAAGCGGAAATGGTGCTCTTCAGGCGCTGGAGGGCGCTGTTGTGCAGCCTCTCCTCAGCCCCGGTGCTCCGCTGAGTGGAAGCGGCACACACAGTGCTGCCCAGATGCCCGGTATTCACTTGGTTCCTCACCACCTCACCACTAGAGGCCACACAATTCTACACTGGTCCTTTAACAAAAATAAATCCCATAAAAGCACATTTTCAAAAAAAATGATTTCTCTTGAACAATTAACATTCATTGCTAAAATGCAACAATTCAAGTTGAAGCTTAGACAAAAAAACATATTTTATGTGTTTAACAAGCAAAGACTCTGAAGCTGATCCGCTTCATCATCAGGACTGTGTAGGTGCTGTTTAACGACCATCACATTCAGTGATTCAGATTCAAATGTGGCTAAACTCAGATTTTTGTACAGAAATACATGTGACACCAACATAGGCAATTTAATATGCACTAACCCCAGCCATTTGAACACAGTACATATGTTAGTTAATCTGCAGACTATATAGAAACACTTCAGACTGGTCAGGGCAACAGAGCAAAGAGGGCAGCTGCCCTAAGGCCATAGACCCTCAGGGGCCACAGTGACCCCAGATTGACTGTGTGGGAATGAGTCTGTTTTCATTTGATCCAGTGCAAGCACAATATAATATACGCAGATGCTACATTTTCACCTAACCTTGGCATCCTGTCTTGTAGAGGGGCTCAGGTGTGAACATTGAGTTTTAAAACAGTATTATTTCATTTGTTGCTTTTTCCTGAACACATTTATTTTTAATCAAATCACACAAACTAACTGACTCACAGCAGGCCTGGAGAAAAACTGTTTTCCAGTACAAGAGTACTGGTTGGCTTTTATTTTTTTTAAAAATGATATCAAGCTGCCAAGTACTGCTGCCAAGTTTTCCTATAGAGACTTTAAGCCCCCACACAAGCAACACAGTGCTTCTGGCAGATTCGACCTCTGTTCATGTGGTTGTAGGTGGGCAGAGCTATGCTGGAAATTATAAGAGGCCACTGGATTCCATTATAAATAAGAATTATAAAGGAAATTTGTCCCACCTTGGGAGGTGTATTAAAGTTTGAGGTAGACGTCAGTCAAAGTCTGTAGAAGAACGCTGAGCAGCCAAAATAAGTTGAATCACCTGTGTGGATGGACAAAAAAATAAAATAATAATAATCACAATCAGATGCATAAAACGTGTAATGTTTGTGTACATGTGTCCATAGCTAATCAGTAAAAACTGATGTCTGAAGGGGTATTTGAATTGGGGTAGACAGATATCACATGAAATAATGAGTAATAAAATAATAGTAAGAGAGTCACTTTCCATTCATTTTGCAGCCCCAGTTCATCACTGTTCATAAAATACTGCTGTGCATTTTCTAAAACAAAAGCAAGACTGAAGTGACAATATTCCAAAAAAAATTAACAGAAATGTGCCAAATCCTTAAAAAAAAACTCACATAAAACAGGCTGTGCAACATTTAGGTCTGGGTTTGACATCCTACTCTCGCGGTACTTCGTGTACTGCTGAGTTGTCCCCCGGAAAATCTCGTGAAACGTGTAGTGAGCCTGACGACTCCTCAGCTGAAGGTAAGTGAGGATACTGACACCACCATCAACTATATAACATAAATGTGAAGGTCTCGGCAGTGGATGAATTACTAGCGTTGTTGTGCTGACTGTTCTTGGGGCGGGTGTGTGGCCTCAGTGTTGTCCGGGCGGCTCGCTGACAGCAGGATGCCCGCTGAGGTGAGGAGCGGATGGATGGATGGATGGATGACTGTCTCATCGATTCCGCCATCAAAGCTGAACTACATTGATAAATTGGTTCCTGATAGATGCGATAATGAGGAAATTGGTGAGCTTGGGTGGTAAAATGAAGTGTATTGTGCTGACTAAAGCGGAGAAATGTGCGGGGCCGACAGCTGTAACGTCACCTATCACCTACCTAGCATCCCCTGGCTAACGCAGCTAACCTGAGTCACCCGCAGATGAATTAACATTATCACACCGGCCCTGCTCCCAGACAGCCTTAAACCATCGTGTATTTCTACATGAGTGTATGATATTGTGTAATCATTACACACAGCTGGGTGGAGAAAGGGGCTGGTGCAAGGCAGGGACAGTGTGGTGGTCCTCTTCAGCACCATGGACAGGGCTGCAGTGAGCCTCACATCTACTTTATTTGTTTTTATTCCTTATTATCATTTCACCGTTTCTCCTCTGCATCCCTCACAATTCATGTAGAATGGTTAACTCAGTGCTACTCAAATGATGAAGATGCTTTGAGGTATGTGAAAGATATTAACCGAACCACCCTTTTCTCTCTTCTTCAAACTGGGGGGGAAAAAACCTCATTCAGATTCAGACTGTGTATGTGTGATCACTGTGGGATCTTCACCAGGGTGCACCAGTATGTTACAAATGTGGTTGTACATCTAGAAGACACAAGTTGCATTAAAATAACATAGCATCTCACTTTATACACAGTGGATTGTACTGATTGTGTTGAAAAAGTGGGAACATTTGCAGTTCTTATTCTAAGAGCGAAATTTGGATATTGGAAATATATTTTACTCCAACCCTGTGTTCTTTTTTTAAAAACTTTTTTGGCCATTTGTCTGTCCGACCATTGAAATGCAAGACCTGGACGTTTCTTGACGTTCTCTCTAATCCATATTAATTATATTTGCAGTTAATTTACTTAATATTGTCAGTCTGTTTCTCTGCATTGTATATTTACTGTTATTACACATATATACTATATGTTGTGTATCCATCCTGATCATGGAAGAGCGATCTGTCCCCAATCTTCCCGAGGTTTCTCCCTTTAAAAAAACAGCTTTTTTACTTATCTGAAGATCTATGTTTAGAATAATTGTCATCTACAGAGGTAACTCTCGGTATGATCCGACCTATAGGAGACATGGTCCCTCCTTATGTCTCTGTCTTTGTTTTAAATCAGGTGGCTTAGTGGTGGGCTTCAGGCCAGGCCTGGTAATGTAGGACATTTTGCATGTTGCTCTGAGGCCTTGGCATTGTTGCAGGCTAACGTTTGAAGGAGAAAAAGACAGCAAGAAGGTCTGAACAGCTTGTGCTGCAGCCTGGAGACATGGCTCTGACATGCATCTCTTTCACCCTCTCTCTGTGATGATGACTGTGGGCGATTAGCATAGCTTGCACCTGTCACAAGGTGTGCATGTTGAAGTGAGATATTCTGGCATGGTGGTGTCGTGTATTTTTTTAGAAAGGTGAGAGAAGGTGAGCTGGAACATTTCCCTTCATTGTAATTTAACAAAGACCAGTGGGACAGTTTGGCTCATTAGTAATTCTCTCATTATTCACACATGTTAATTATTTAGACCGGCATCATTCATTGGCTGTTTACCTCATACTGTATATGTCAAACCATATAAAATCATCACTAAATGGTTATTTGTTCTGCTTCTTTTCAGCCCTCCGTCAGAATCTATCCCTGCTGAAATACTGAAACTTCTCAGAAAGGCGCCTAAAACCGTAACTGTAACTGCACACCAAAGCTTGAGAAGGCTTATCTGAATCATGGGGAACATCTTCGGTAATTTGCTGAAGAGCCTTATAGGAAAGAAGGAGATGAGGATCTTGATGGTTGGCCTTGATGCTGCAGGAAAAACTACAATCCTCTACAAGCTTAAACTGGGGGAAATAGTCACCACAATCCCAACCATTGGTACGTACATTGTCAAAGAAACATGAGTTATGTCGCTGTGTACACCTATGATGTACCATCGTGTTTATTTCACATGTTGGATGACCTTCGCTCTTGTTGTCAGGGTTTAATGTTGAGACGGTGGAGTACAAGAACATCAGCTTCACTGTGTGGGACGTGGGTGGACAGGACAAGATTCGCCCCCTCTGGAGACACTACTTTCAAAACACACAGGGTGAGCTGAGCTAATCAGAGGGTAACATCAACACTAATGGAGGAATACTTCCCTCCTCTTGTTCAAAAAACAATTGGCGTAATTATTCCTTCACCTTGTGCTCTTCTCACTGTTTCAGGTCTAATCTTCGTGGTGGACAGTAATGACAGAGAGCGTGTGAACGAAGCACGAGAAGAGCTGATGAGGATGCTGGCTGAGGATGAACTGAGGGATGCAGTGCTCCTCGTGTTCGCCAATAAGCAGGCAAGAAACCATCACTGTTCTGCACACCTGTGCATACCCAGTGAATACACAGTACACATACATGAAATCACAGAAACCTACATAACCCACACTCCCATTGTATCTAAAAACTCAACCTCTACTTCAAACTGATGTAATTATTTGTAATCTAAGTGTAGTAATTATATTAACTGTTACGGTAAATGATGAAAACAAGCTGATGTGAGATGTGATAAATCTCGGTAAGAAAGCCAATAAGCACATTTGCCCAAAATAATCTGCTCCTCTAATGTTTATGTTTTTTAATTTACTAGGATTGTAACCAATGATTACCTTCACTGTTATTTAATATGCCAATTATTTTCAGGATTAATCTTAATAGATTAACTGTTGGTCTATGAAATGTCAAAAATAGTTCAAAATAGCATTCACAGTTTCCCAGAGCCCAACAATTTGAAGGTCATGTCTTGAAATTGCTTTTTTAGACCAATAATTGAAAACCCCAAAATTAGAATTTAATATACTGTCAAATATGTCAAAGAAAAGTTGGCTTTACATTTAAAAAAGTGCACCCTGAGACTGATTTGGTGTTTTTCCTTGGAAGGTGAAACCATTAACTGAATATTAATATAAAACAATTCCATCAATCAAGTCAAGTCAAAGTTTATTTATAAAGCACATTTAAAACAACCTCAGTTGACCAAAGTGCTTTACAAGATGAAGACACTAGATAAAATAAAAGAACAATTATGAGTAAAATAAACTATAAAAACACAATAAATAAAACTATAAAAACACAATGGATAAAAGCAAAGATAGTTACACAATAAAATTCAGGATGTCAAGCTCCATTAGGTTTAAAAGCCAATGCACTCCACTAGTTTGGGGCCGCCACCGCAAAGGCTCTGCCACCTCTGGTTTTGAGCCTTGACCTAGGAGCATGCAGAAGCATCTATTCGGTTGACCTCAGTGCTCTGACTGGAACATGTGCAACAACTCAGATAAATAGGGTGGTGCCAGTCGATCGATGAATTAGCTTCACATACAGTATGCTGTATATATGGTAAGTAAGCACACACATCCAAAGTAAATGCATACATACACACTTAAATCCAAACCATAAAACAAACCATCAACTGTCCTGTCTACAGGGACACACATATGCTTCATCACTAATCTTTGACTTTTATATACTGCAGGACAGTATCTTTTACTATTGAACTCTCGCCTCTTTGACAGGACTTACCGAACGCCATGAACGCCGCCGAGATCACAGACAAGTTGGGCTTACACTCCCTGCGCCACCGCAACTGGTACATCCAGGCCACCTGCGCCACCAGCGGCGACGGCCTCTATGAGGGCCTTGATTGGCTGGCAAATCAACTCAAGAACAAGAAATAAGAAGAGAATCGGTAAAAAACCAGCAGCCACAACCGCCCAGCTTTTTATTTTTTTTTGGGAATGGGGGGTGTGGGATAGGAACATGGGATTTGGTTGAACGGTACAAAGCAAGATTCAGGGTTTGGGGGAGATTTTAAGCTTTTCCGTTTCAGTCTGTTTAAGGTCTCCTGTTCGTTTTCAGTGCTTATTGAAAACAGATTCTCATGTCCACATTTAACCACACTAACACACACAAATGCACACTAACTGTAAGCAATCACAGCAGACTCTTGCTTTTCCTGTGTCCACCTCTTGTCCTAAGGTGCATTGTACTGTACGTTAGTCTGTAGGTGCTGTACCGGATCGTGTGTGACTCCACCGTGTCAGCAAAGAGTCCAACTTGACTTTTTATTGATGTTTGTTTTTTAACTGTCGTCCATGCAAAATAACTTTTCTGTGTCAGTCGCACTTCCTGTTTTTTCTGTTCCCTGCGGGGGTAACAGAGCCATGTTTGAGAACAATCACAGCCGGCAGATTCATGTCACCATAGACTTGATTCAGTCTCCCTTTTTTAATTTGTGAGCAATGCTGAGGCAATTTGATACTCAGATAAAGTGTGTATACGTGTGTGCGTGCATGCTGTATGTGTTTGTGCGAGCGGCCGAGACAGTATTAATCAATAACTCTGTGAACCAGAAGTAGAAATCAGGACTGGAATTTCCCCCATTGCACATCCTCTTACTGCCGCATTTAGGAAATCTTTTGATATCTGTCGTGTGTTTCCACTCCTCCCACGGCACCCTGAAGTGCCCGAGCTGCCCTTTTTAAAATATTTTAAAGCCCACAACACATACTTAACCGCCTGAACTGCATGCATCCTGGTAGATCTTGCTGACTGTTCTCGCATTCTTCTCCATCCTCCGAGCTGCATGGATGCTGTTTGTCGATTTTACACTAACTGCCCTGATCGTGCTCTGGTGCTTTTAACTGTAGAATGCAGAAACTTAACCAAACCACCAACTTCTGTCGACGTCAACATGTGCTAATTACAGTGCAATATAATCAGCTTTGTGTTACATGGTCTTCGATGTTAAAGCAGCATATAGGTTAACACAACACACACACACACACACAGAATCCGCACAGCTGCTGCTCATCTGCCTTCCTGTGTGTCCGTATGAGTTCTCAAACTGTATTAGGTTGCTCTCGCTTGTGTGTTTTTTGTCTCTACTTGCATTTCAGGGGATGATTATGTTGCTCCAGCCTGATAACTTTGTGTTTCTGAATGTGAATATTGTTGATGAATCTACAAATGGCTGTAATTATATTTATTTGACACACACGATCCTTTATTTCAGTGTAGTGTTTGAATGAAAGCAGGGTAAGCAGATCAATATGTCCGTGTTGTAATTAGCAGAAGTTCATCAGCGCATCCACAACTCACCTCTGAACAGCAGAGTAGTTACCGCATCGCCACCGATACCAGCAGAGCCCACAGACTACTGTCAATGAAACTCTTTCTTTGTGCCATACATTGGTACTATTACTCACATAGTACAACACCAGTAACAGTACAACCGTGTGTTTATCCAATCCACCTACTTATCAGTGTATTCTTCATATTCAGCATCTATTGTATTATTAAACCATGAGTTTGATCAGTTGGGTTTTGTGGCCTTATATTCAGTGATGTGATTTACTCTCGGCTCGTTTGCTTCTGATTTTGAGTGACATATATTTATCTATAAAGAATTATTTACAGATTTATTTCTCTTTGCCCTCAAAATGCAGGTTTTTGCACCACAGTTCGAGATGATTAGGCAAAAGTTTTGTCCTTTAGTATCTTTTGTTTTGCCAGTATACTTGATACATATTTGGTGATACATGTATTTGGTTTATTGGGGGGAGGGGGGTGTAAAAACTTTGATGTAGACTGTGTCTGTGAAACAATGATAATCAGTGCGGAAACAAAACCAAAAAAATAGTTCTGATGAGTCATTCTGTACCGTTATAGTTACACAAGTAGATCTGGAAACAGTGAAGACCATGTTTCAATGCTGAATGCACGGAGACATCTGTATGTGATGTAAGACAACAAAATCCTGCTGTATTACAAATAAACCCATTTTCTGTATGACCTGTCTCGTCAGCTGTGAGTGATGTTACTAATGGAATTTATATTTACATATTTGCAAATATTCATATTCTATATTCATGTTTAAGTGATAGATGACTGACACACAGCACAGGAGGTCTTGCAGTCATAAACTTCAACCAGAAGAGGACAGTATTTGGCAACAGTAGCAGCTCAGTGTTGAATCCATGTCATTCAAAGTGTAAAAAGTTGTTTCTGCAGGGCTGCTGAGGAAGACACAGAGGTCATGTCATCTGGACCAGAAGTACAGTTTACATTTTATAATTTAAATTTCCACATTGTGGGTTTTTCAAAGAGAAATACCAATATCATTTGACTTACTGTGCTTAAATGTGATCATTTTCGGGTAGAGAAACATCAAGAAATATATAAATTAATAAATAACATTTTAAAATTAATTAGATTAAACTTTCTAAACATGGGGGGAAATCCATATTTGTCCACAAGTCTTTCATTGCAATAATCAAGGAATGAAATGAGGCACTTGGTGTCATATGTCTCATTTTGGACTTTGTGTATTTTTTATTTTTCTGTTTCTTTTTTAGATGTAGCAGAATGTAGTTATTTGCTGTCTAATTTATAGCAATCTTGTGTTACGTTACAGCTATGACAACAGTATGTAAGCAGGTGCACAATGAACAGTGAATATACAGAGTTTTGGTGAGTGATTAGGCAGTTTATGATTTTTTAAATAAGATGATGAAAATATTCAACACATTTTTAATCGAAGTAATGTAAAGTCTTCCACAGTTAGTCCATGCTGACTTCTATGTAAAGAGTTTTGAAAAATGGCAACCATAAGTACACTTTATTAAAAATATGTTTTTTTTAAATTTCTTTTCATACACTATAGTTATTGTTCCGTTGCAGTTTTGTTTTGAGCCAGTTGCAAGCAGGTCAGTTGTGCTCTGTTGTATTTTTCAGTTGAGTTTCCCTGAACTTGTTCTATGCAGCAAGTTGTTCCTGTGAGGGATGACAGGAAAGAAAGACTTTTTGAAAATAACTTCCTGGTAGTAGTGAAATATTAACCATTTGTTTTGAACAACTCTCTTACATTTCAGGTGACTCTTTCGAGAAAGGAGGAAGATGATGATGCTGAACTGGAGACAGCTTTCTGTCTGTTGCATAATTAGACTTTTCCAGATATAGAAACAAAGGAGAGTTGTTTTTGTGTGTCTGTGTTTGTGTGTCTTACAAAATGCGACAGACTGGAGCTGCAGGCTGAGCCAGTTTCCACCGCAACTGGCTCGCCCACTATTACAGGCTTCACGTGTGCCTGAAGCTTAAGTGACAAACTAACATGATGACAAGATATGACATTTTCTAGTCAAACCAGATATTAGTCTGAGTTCAAGATGAAAACTGGTGGAAAAAACATGTATACTGAAGTACAATGTTGTTATTTAATTTAATTTCATGCAACTGTATATTTCAAAATCTTTTCCTTTTCACTGCACTGCGGCTATAGTTACTCATTAACTGATTGATATTTATATTATATCTGATTCATATTTGACATTAAACACATGATAAGTGTATGAAAAGACATGCAGTGTTAAAGATTAAATCAGTGGCTTGTGACCCTTTATATAAAAAGCAGTGTTCAGTTGGGGCCCCGTGTCACGATTCAGATGTTTCTGACATTTCCCTCTTAATGTTCCTCTACTAACTGGTTTCGCCTGAATAATTGTTTGAGGCCCAAAAAAACAATTATTTATTCATTTAACAAAAAAGAAAAAGGTCAAATCATTTTCTACAGATTTGTGTCACATAACGTTCCTTTATACTTCTTTCCTCTCCTATTAATCTTATCATCTCTTCTCATGACAGCCCAGATTTACCTGGTGACCCTCAGGAAAGAGGTTAGGTTGGGAACATATGGACTAACCTACTAATTGTATGTGAAGTCGTGAGCTCCACCTTCAGCAGCTTCAACAGCCATATGCTGCTGTGTTAACAGTCAAATGTCAAATATAATGATATATCTTTAAAGTTTAATTTTTCTGCAGAATGAATCCAATAACTTTTGATAATTGGAAGACATTTTGCTGCACTTTGCAAGTAATTATACTTTAATACTTTTACTTAAGTGTGATTTTAAATGAAGGGCTCTTTTTTTATCCGAGTATTTTAACGTAAGCGAAAGATCTGCATTTCTCTTCGACTATTACAGGCCAATTAACACAGAGAGAATGGTGCAGAGTACAGCACTATAATCACGCAGCAATAAAATAATCTTACAATTCAAGCCATCAATATAAAGGAGTGGAGAGTCCAAAGTCCCATTGTTAAGAAATCAGATGTAAGAAATGTTCCTGAAGTTCACGAGGGAACAGAGTGACACGTACAGAGATGAAGTGAGAAAACAGGAGTTTTTCTCAGCTTTTTTTGTTTGTTTGTTTGTTTGTCTCTTATTGTTGTTTTAGTGCTAGTAGTAGACAGTATTAGATGGATTGTGACTTTTTAAGGTATTCTGCTCTTTGTTGAGGAGACATCTTTTCAGTTTATGAAGGGAAAGAGGAAGTGACTCACTTGTCTGGACTGCAATGATAAAGTAACTTTAACATGAAGCAACCACAGGGGAGACAAGTCTAGGCTGGCATTATCAAAATGAACAGTCCATGCAAATTGTCCAAATGGCTCTTAAGTGTACTGAGCTGTGGAAAATGTAACTTTATTAATTCAACTTAATTATTAATAAGTTACTATTGTATGCAATATAAGTCATGAGTGAAGCAGGTCCACTCTGTATTTGTATTTTCATGGTGGTTGAGCACAAAAATGTGAACATTTAGAGTGACTTGTGAAATATTCATGAAATATGTGACAAATAACAGTGAAATAAATTCATCCTTGCATGGCTCTACCCAGATTGCTGTGCAGCAAATATAAAGCCTTTTAATACTGAAAACAATAGTTTCATAAGCACAGGAGACAAAGTGGCTTAAAGGTCAGTCCTGTGGCTTATGGTACATAACGTCTAACTACAATGTCATCTCCATGTTTGAAGGTTTTTGAGAATACTGTTGTTAAAGCTCTGTTAAATAGACAGAATGATTAATGGCTGTTATGTGAATAGCTGTGTTAAGCAAGATTTTGTAAGAGCTGAATAAACACACACACACACACACGCACACACACACACAATCAGAGCAACTTGTATTTTTGTTTTGCTGGGCTCTGGAAACATTTTCCTTTCATTCCTGTACATCTTAAAATAGATTTTTAATGAATTTTAAATTATAGCACAAATGTATGATTTATTTTTTATTCTCCTTTTTCCCCCCCCTGAGCTTGACTTGAAATTATTTGCCACTAAACCTTTGAATAATTCACCTCCTACTGTTCTGGCATATCATTCAGTTCAACTGGAATTTTAAAAAGTATTCATTTCTCTTGTTGTTTTTGTGTCTTGTCAGGTTTTTAAATGTTATTTCAGTTGCATAAAAGCTAATTTATTGATTTGGAGTTTGTTGACTTCCTGCCTGTTTGACAATTAATTAAAAACCAGTTGGCCTTGCATGTAAGCATTATTCACGTTTTAATTAATAAATGAATCCCTCTTATCATATCCATTAAAAAAAATCTAAATCAAGCATAGGGAAAGCATTTTAATGATGATTATGATGGTAGTGATCACTGGAAACACTGTGACTTGTGTCCGTGAACGCATCCATGTTTTTCATCGTCGTCATAGTCATCGAGAAACATGCGTCTTATATTGTTTATCTAAATCTAAGCACGTTTCAATGCGTTTTAAAGGTTTTCCAGGTGTTGGAAGTAGTAAGGTGTATGGCTGTAGGCGGGGCCCCCGCAGTTAAATCAGTGCCAAAGAAAAAGACGCTCCGTCCGCTGATTGGCTCCCCGCTACGCTCCAATCACTGAGCTGTAGTGATTCCTCACACACTGACCGGAGCGACAGGCTCAGTTTAATGTCAAACTGAGAAAACACAAACAGGTTTTCACCTCAGAGCGGATTTACTCTTTCATTTGGGTGTTCAAGGAAATAGAGGAATACGAAAAGTCAATCTGGATTGGTTCAGTTTTCAGGTCTAAATGGACTCTCTCGGATTGAAACGACTAAGAACGTTTTTGGACGTGAAAAGGACGAATTTCTTCTTCTTTTTAGGATGGTAATATTTATTGAAAACGTCACCAGCCTGAAAATTTGAATGAGGATGACCGCGCTCATGTGGAAGGTGCAACAGGTGCTGTGCGTCCTGCTGCCTTGCGCTCTCCAACTCTGCAGCGCTCAGACAGAAAGAGGTGGGCTCACACACACGCACGCACACACGCACACACACACACACACACACACACACACACACACACACACACACACACACACACACACACACACACACACACACACACACACTGGCCAGAATCACCTATCCATATTCACTTACATTTACTTTGATATATCCATATGAACACATGGATTTGAGCAGATTACTCCAATAGGAGCTTTGATGTAGGAAAAAAAACCCTTCTACCTCACAAACCCCAGACACAGAACCTGTTCCGGACACGTAAAACTTGTTTGCTGTGAGTCATCTGCACCTCTCCCAGGACTATGTGTGCTTTACGTGTTTGTCTCAATTGTCTGACTGTTTCAGGGTTTTGTGACAGAGTGGCCCAACCTTTCACCGCAAGTTCAAAACCAGTCAGCCCAAAAGCTCCTTTAAATGGAAAAACTTACCTCTGATATGTTTACATAAATTCAGTATATAGTCAGTACCGATACAAAATTATTAAAGAGTAGGCTACTTATTAGAGAGCAGAATGGCTCCTAACAGGATATTAATAGTTATGATCAAATTATTGATGTGTTACAATGTGAGCAGCATTCTTTTGAAGCTGGTGAGATCAAGCTTATTTTCACAGTTTTTTATTATTGAGTTGGAAAATGTATCTAAAAATCTAATCAAGTGGTCTAAAATTAGAAAGAAAATAGTAGTAAATGTCCATCACAGTCTAAAACTCAAAATCCAAAACAATATTCAATTTGTTATGACCTTAGACAAAGAAAAGCAACACATTGTCACACCTGAGAAGCTGTAGCCAGGGAATGTTTCATAACTTTGATTGAAATTGATAAATTTTAAATTTTAGCCAATTAATTTTCTGTCAATAGACTAATCGATTAATCAACCAATTGTTTCAGCTCTAAAAGCAGCTAAAGGCTAACTATGACTCAAATTTGAGTAAAAAGTGTAATATTTCACTTTAAAATATTGTGGAGTACAAATAGAGGGTAGTATAGCATAGAAATACTCAGTACAAGTAAAGTTACTCCGGTACAGTACTTGAGGAAATACTGAGTTAGGTGTTGTGATTTGAATCTCAGTGAGACTCCGACCCTGCTTTCAAACGGCGCTCTGTAGATGAGCAGCACAATGTGAGCATGAGATCATCAATCTGAGGCCGTTGATGCTCACGTGACGAATCCTCAGGCATCTGAACAAAAACTACAAGCACAACAAAAAACAAATATAAAACCCTTCATCCAATGAGGAGGACCACTTGATTGATCAATAATGAATCTTACCCTGGACTTTATGTTTCATAAACGATACAGAAGTTGTTCACATTGAAGCACCTGTTTGTTACTTCTATTGGTTAAGTGCTGCAAAATTTAAAAAAATTCAACTAAATTTACAAATGGAGACACAGTTGTCAACAGGATTTTGTTGTGCAATTGTAAAAGAGGTTGCTGTTGTTTTGACGCAAGTGGATCTTTGCACTGACCTTATGAACATATCAACAGCAATTTTTATGCATACCTGGCCAGTCATAATAGAGCCACTAATGTACTTTTGTACGAGTTCAATAAGTTCAATATATGATCATTCAAGTTCACTTCTGTTTTCCTCTGTAACACTTAAATATGATTTTTTAAAAATATGTGCTGCACTTCTCTACATGAAAACACATGAAAGTGAAAATGTGCATACACACATACTGTATGTGTATATTCATAAGCACCAGAGTCACAGAAATCACACAAACATGTAACATTGTCAGTAAACAACACAGATGTGGCCAATCTGGTTGCATTTTCTGCTGCAGGCATGATTTTTATTTAAAAAATAGTCAACATGATAAAATAGTACAGTATAAAATAAGCCGTGCATGTCAGTTTCATTTCTCAGATGATGTCATGTGATATCACAAATGTTGCCGTAGTGTAAGATTTAATTAAATTAAGATTTAATCTCTTTCAGGTAAACAACAGTAGGTGGAACCATTTTAAAAAGCTTCTGAACTCTTACAAGAGTCACTTAACCAAATCAGTGATGCGTTAAAAAGCAAATATGTTGTTGCTCCTGTTGCCAAAACATGTAACATGATGTTGAGCAACTCTGTGCGTCTGCCTCAGTTTGCTCAGGCATTTAAGGGAGCTGGCCTGCACACACTGTGGGGAACAGATAAATTACTTCAGGTCATTTGTACACAACTTTCTGGCTGAGAACCAGTGAACGCACCATGAAGTAGTTCTTGCACTCTGGTGTCCGTCTTTGTGTTTTTGTGCATGTGTGTGTGTGCGCTCACTTGTGTGAGGTATGCATTAATCTCTTGCCATCCTGTGCCAAGTTTCTGTTTTCTGTTTTCAGTCATCGTCTCAACTGCTTTATTGAGCTTGTTTATCTCCTCCTCCCTCTATTCTTTTCTTTCTCTGCCTCTCTTCTTTATGAGTATTGAAACCTTGGTAACAGCCGAATGAAAATAACAGCTAAACCTGATCTTCGCTCACTTGGGCTGTGTAATGTTTTCGTCATGTGTTAGGTTACACTTTAGTCCCGAGGACAATGACACCTTTTTACAGTGAGTTCATGTACTGTACATGATAGTCAGTGATGGAGTAAGTAGGAAGGAAGACATACTGCAGTGTTTGTAAAGAGTGAGGAGACACACACAGAGTAAAGTGTCACAGAGGCTTGGCTTCGCATCTTTATGAACTACAACACTTGTTTTGCAGTCTTTTAAAATTGGTCCATTGTGTATATGCATGTGTGTTCGACATGAGTGTGTTGACTCTAAACCCTCCACCCCATTCCTTGTTTTCTCCACGATCCATCTGCCAACACTGAAAGTCCTCCTTTGACAGAGAAAACCCACTCAGCCTGTTGAGATTTTTGGCTTCCACAGCTGCAGCTTGTGCATTGTCTGTATGGCGGACATACCGTTTTCTCACATACTGTACTGTATGTGTACACACTGGTTTGTCACCCACCCCCTCCCATAGAGTGGGTTGTGCTTGTTCTGTATGCATTCTCTACATACTGTGCTTTGTGGAAGTTTCTGAAACGTCCGCGCGCAGGTATCTGTGAGTATTTCCCAACAGGCAATTCAAACAGTGTAGAGTCAACAGTTAGAGTCATCCACTGATAGCACTGAGCTGATTTCAGGGCTTAACTAAGGTGGAGTTAGATAAGATTCTTCACCCTTGAGCAGCTCATAAACTGACAGTATTTCAATTAGGTGGCTTCTTGTGAGCAAAAGTTTCTGGAGGCTTAAATCTCAAATCTCAATCTCAATGTCAAATCACTGTGACAGCAGTAAATGTTAAACAGTTCATGCCTTGTGTTCATTGAAGGGAACTCTGGTGATTTCCATAGAATTGAACTTACATAAAGTTGATAGACTTGCAGGAAATAGATTGTGTGTCAAAACTGATCCAATAGAGACCGAGATATCGCAACATTTAGTCCTTAGATGGGCCAAAAACCATTAACTCTTGATCTTACTATCAGTTCATTGACTAATTGTTGCAGCTTTGGATCCTACACATCTCTTAATGCAACTGATCCGTCTTTTGTTATGCTGCATTAATTTCAGCATTATTAATATTATATAATTAATGACTGTAATTATATGTATTTAATTCTATACAATTATAATGAGGAGTCAAATGGAAGAACATTCATGTCCGCCTTGTAGTTGTACAGCTATGATCCCTCACTAGAGGTAGAGAAAATAGTTGCAGTTGCATGTGAATACAATTTTATATTACTGATACAATCATGCAACTAGTTAGAATTTTTTTTCTTTGTATCTGGTTTAATTTGTTAACAGATATGATAACCCTGATGATATCATTAGCCCCACTCCCAAAGAAAACTGATCTTCATGTGTAAAAATCAGTGTTGTCAGCTGACCCAAATTTTAAAAAAACAAACTCATATTGTCCACTGCCCATTGGTGGTGTGGTGTAGCCATGCTGACAGTTTTGGTTTTACCTGTTTAGGTATTAAGATGTCTCCACTTCAATGAAAATGGAGGTGAATTGTGTCTGAGTTGCTCAACACATTAAAAATAACATTTGAAAAAATAAATCCCTTCCCAGAAACAAAGACCTGGTTAGTCATGATAATATACAGACCTTGCAACCCTGAGTGAGAAGTTATTTCTGGTAAGAAAGCCTCGAGTAAGATAAACAAAATTCCATTCACCTCTGCTGTATTGCGGTGGCAGTGGGACTTTTAGAGCTAGAGATGTCAAATTGAAAACAAAACTTTCTGCATGGCCATTTGCCAATTGGGGATAATTGTGTTTTTGTGATTTGATTGAACTGAGCCTTTAATAATACTTGGTACTGAGCCAGTTCCTGTGAACCCAATGTTCTCAGAAACATAACAATAAAGTGACTCTTATCAGAACTTTATGGACAGATAGGACAGGCACACATAGGCACACACACATAGGCACACACACACACACACACACACACACACACACACACACACACACACACACACACACACACACACACACACACACACACACACACACACACACACACACACACACTGTGCTGTAAGTGCTTGGAGGTTAATAATCATTAGCTTTTTTATGCCTTTGTTGATCCTGCAGTTTAGAATAGAATAGAATAGAATAGAATAGAATACAATAGAATACAATAGAATAGAATCAGATCAGGCCTCTGTGCAGGTCAGAGGAGTTCTTACACACCAAACCATTTTTATGGGTCTTGCTTAATGAACTGTGCTGTTGCCACAAAGTTGGAAGGTCGTTATTATCTGAAATTTCCTTTAAGATTTCCCTTCATTGGTGATTTCCTTCTATGAAAAACAAGCGCCTGGAAAATATACATGGACAGGGATGGGACATTCTTTTGCAGTACACAAGTTTGTGTGTGTATGTTTGTTCAAAGTATTGATATCTAAACATGGCCGTAGCTACCATTGAGGACACCGAGGTCATGTCCTCGGTATTTTTTTCTTGAAGTTTTGTTTAATTGTGAAGTGAAAATAGCCGACGAGACAATTATCCTTGCATCAACGGACCGTCATGTGACACGTACTTGAAGATTCCGCTGCCATGTCAAAACTAAAGTATCCGGCTATAGCCAGCGGTGGAGTGAAGCCTTGAAATCGCCAGAAATATGTTGTCTACATTTGTGAATTGGACATGACCCGATTTTGCAAACTGTTCATTCATTGGATGAGCCCTTTTCTCCCTTTCCCAACAGGCCGTGCTCCATTCCACATTTTAAGAACAAACAAAGAAAATAATATATTACAGTTATAATTTTTAAATATACAACCATGGAAGTTGTAGAATACTGAAATAGGAGTTGATTTAAGTTGCAAAATTGGAAATGATAAGAAAGAACCGGACCACAAGAGTGACCATGACTGAGAAATACACAGCAAGAAAGTGGTATAAATACATCATGGATTAAAGCCAATTAAAATACATTTCTTGGTCTTATTTTTGACCTCGGTATTTGACAAATCCTGGCTACGGCCTTGTATCTAAATGACATCCAGTTTCACTATCATGTTTAATTTCTCTCTTCCTCAGTTCTTCCATTTTCTCTCTGTTGCTTTTGTCCTTTCTGACATTTGAATAGCAAAGCAGCCCCCGAGTGACGCTGAATGGCTGAACTCCCACAGACCATAAACAAGGCCTTGTATATTTGTTTCATAAAAAGGACAAGCCCTGTGTACAATCCTCAGCTTGTTTCACACTCACAGTACATCCATTGATATTGAACACAGAGGCTTGTAGTAAAAGGCATAAAACACTCTTTACAAAACTTGTGCTGTTTAATGATTTAATAGAAAGATCCATGATTTTACTTGTATTGTGATATCACATAAATGTATTCAACATAAGCGAATTTAACTTTTGCCAGACTTTACTCCTTTCTTCCCACTGTACAAAGATGCTGAGACTAGTATGATAATTCACATAATACATAAGCCTGTGAAATTTGCAAAATTGTTATAACAAGTGGAATTGTGTTACTTAAAGGATAAAGATGGTGTTATTCAATGTTTTTCCCAATTTCAAAATCCCATGAAAACCAACAGTTACGCCACAAGACCACTGGTTCCTACTGACACACAAATCTTTAAAAATGGGTCAAAAATATGGGACCCCTAGTTTCATTTTTATGAAACAGTTGGTCACTGTAGTTTTTAGTAAATCTCACTCAAACAGGAGTAAACAGTGTTGGAGGCTATTTTCAGCTGCAAATGATTATACAATTTGCGCTCTATTGAGTATTACTGGCAGCAGGACTGTACATGGAATTGATTCAAAATAAATTACAATGCCCACGTTCATCATAATAAAGAAACACGTCCTTCAGCGACAATGTGGCTCATTTATGTGTGTTTAATAGTTTTTGTACAGCACTGGAGGTGTGTGGCACAGAGGAATAAAATCAGATATGGTTGACCAAAAGAAAATGACAGTATCACCAGACTTATCTTTATAGCATTCGACACAATTGTTCATGAGATACTACTTAAAAAACTGGAGAGGTATGGCATCAGAGGGGTTGCATTGGATTGGATTAAGAGCTACATTAAAAACAGGCTGCAAATTTGTGCAGATGGGTCATTACAAGTCAAAGAGTCTTAACATTACCTGTGGGGTCCCACAGGGGTCAGTCTTGGGCCCGAAGCTATTTATTTTGTACATTAATGATATTTGTAGAGTTTCAAATGTACTTAAGTTTGTTGTCTTTGCGGATGACACGAATATTTTTTTGTCCTGGGGAAGACTTGCAGCAGCTCTTGGAAGTGGTCACTGAAGAAATGTATAAATTAAAAAGTTGGTTTGATACAAATAAATTATCATTGAACCTGAACAAAACTAAATTAATGTTATTTGGACAGCGTAAAATGAATGAGGATGTTCACGTAGAAATTAATAATAGAGTTGAAAGAGTTTATGAAAACAAATTTTTGGGTGTTTTAATAGACTACAAGTTCTTCTGGAAGGCCCACATTAAGTATCTGTGTTCTAAGATGGCAAAGAGCATTGGAGTGCTGAGTAAATGTAGACACATTTTGAATCAAGCAACACTACACTCTCTGTACTGTGCACTCATATTACCATACCTAATCTATTGTGTTGAAATCTGGGGTAATACTTACAAGAGTACCTTACAAAGGATATGCACATTGCAAAAAAGAGCAGTAAGGATAATAACTCATGCGGGGTATCTTGATCATACGAATCCTCTATTTGTTAAATTACACACTTTGAAGTTTATGGACTTAGTGAAAATTAGAACAGCAATAATAATGTTTAAAGCAAGAAATAATGCACTGCCTGAAAAAATACAAAAAATGTTTCAAGATAGAGAAGGTAAATATCAACTAAGAGGAAAACTAAATTTTAAACAAACTTGTGTACGTACTGCTCTTAAAAGCATGTGCATATCAGTCTGTGGGGTAACATTGTGGAATAGTTTTGACGAAGAAATCAAACAAATCACTAACTCTACACAGTTTAAAAACAGATATAAGAAAACACTTCTTGACATGTATAAGGAATAGGGAACTCTAGACAAATCTAGATGTATTTTCTGTATGTATGTATTTCTTCTATTGTATTTGTGGATCATTGAGTGCGTTGCTTTGGTGGTATATGGGGAGTGACTGGGGAGTTAGTTTTTTTTTAGTTTTGGATGTTCTAAGAGGCTAGTTTGAGTATGCCTTGATTTTTGTTGATTGTTTTGTTGTGTTTATTTATGTTTATTTTTATTTTTTCATTGTTTTGTATTTTATTTTATTTTTTGTTGTATTTTATTTTATGATGATTTGAAGAGGGGACAGGACTAGATAAGCTTTTTGCTTCCTCCTGTTCCCTCTCGAACATTATTATTTTGTGTTCGGATATTTTATTTTGAGGGTTTTCGATGGATTTATTATTGTTCGAGATAAAACTCAACAATAAACAATAAACAATAAAATAAATGTACATTTCTTATCTAACATACTGTCAGTAAATACATTAACAGGAACTTGTTCTTTCTTTACATTTATAGTTTGTTTCGGCACCCAGAATGTTCTGAGCACAACGGGAAATTCAGAGATCCAGTACAACATGATGAAAGAGATGTACACCGGCTGTGAGATTGTTATGGGCAACCTTGAGATTACCATGATGGAGCACACAAGAGACTTCTCCTTCCTGAAGGTGAGGTGTTAAATAAATAGTGGCATCACAGAGAGCAGATTATTCCTTTCACTGAACTACAATATACAGTATGTGTCACTGCATGAATCCCTGAGAAGAACCACTGTTAACCAGTCTAGGCAAGGAGATGGATCAACTGATTTCAGTCTGCGATCCCAGAAACAGGCTTTACTGACAATCAAAGCAGATTCGCTGATGTCAGTGTCTCTGTTGTACAATGAGCTCATTTTTATGTCTCCTTCCAAGAGATTTTATGAATCAATCACTGCACTACATGTCATGGTGACTAACAGTACAAGCAAAACACACCTGTGCTGGCAGATTGTGACTCTGATAACGAATAAAATGAACAGAGGCAAAAAATAAAAAGGCAGCAGAGCTTTTTCTAAACACCTGTACTTCTAAAAAATACTCCTTCTTATAATTTGTGTATTTTTAACCCCTGCAGTCTATCAGGGAGGTGACAGGTTACATCCTGTTTGCCGTCAACGAGTTCAGCCGCCTGCCTCTGGACCACCTGCGCGTCATCAGAGGCACCACACTGTATGAAGATCAGTACGCCTTGGCTGTGATGGTCAACTATCAGAAGGATGGGCAGCATGGCCTCCAAGAGCTGGGCCTGAAAAACCTCACAGGTACTCAGGCAGTCACATTAATTAGCGTGAATTAGTGTGTTTAACTGTGGGTGGCTGGGCTGCCTGGAGCAGATAAGCGACAGGTTGGAGGTGACACTCGGTTAACTGTTGGAGCTCACACACCCACTCAGTGCAGCCACACCTTCGGAGTACCGGTAGTTGGAGAGCAGTGGTGTGTGTAGCTGCAGTGATGTGAAGCCCCAGGAATGTCTCATATGCTCAACTGCCAGTGTAACATGAGCCCTCGCACATTATCCTGAGTTTGTATATGCAGTAGTAAACAGAAAATCCCAGAGTTCAATGGGATGAGTCATGGGCCTGTTTGGGCTTGCTTTGCTAATTGTCCTTCACATTTACATGCATGTGTGCCGCCCACAGAGATACTGGAGGGAGGAGTCAAGATCATCCAGAATAAGTACCTGAGCTACGCCCCGCAGGTGAACTGGATGGACATAGTGAAGGATGGAACAGCACCTATCATGATAGAGGACAATGGGCCTAAAAGTGAGTGAAAAGTGATTATAATTACACATGTAAGCACCAATAATCTCCTATCTTTGCTTTAAAATGTAAAAATGTATCCACTGATGATAAAATTATATCTCAGAGCCTTGTAACGAAGCATGTGGAGAGGTGCCATGTTGGAGTCCTGGAAATGACACATGCCAGAGCTGTAAGTGACATCAACATCTCTTTATTTCTCATGTGTCACGTCAATCCTTAAATGGATTATGGACAGGTTCACAATTTTTCTAGTCTGTCTTAAAACAATAATTTGATACCCAAATAAACATTGAGATTGCTTTTTTTCTTGATGTAACTTACTGTTCATACTGGCCATTAGAAGATCCCTTCATAATGCACTTACAGTGTATGTGATGGGGGACAAAATCCACAGTCCTGTGCAAAAATGTATTTGAGTTTATCTGAAGCTAATATGAAGCTACAGCTGTCCAAATTAGCCATATTGTGTGGATATTCTGCAGAGTTTGAGTGTTTTTAGTGCCCAATTCCTATTTTTGTTACTTCCATCACACCTCAACAGGGAAACACTTTCCAAGGAAACATAAAAAGAGAATTTGATCCTAAAAAGACTCTTGAAGACTGTTGAAGATATCTACTTTATTTGACTAACTCAGACTGCTGAAGCCTCATATCAACTACCCATCACTTACATCGAAAGGCTTAGGGTTAGGTAGCTGACTTGAAAAAATGTGAATCTATCTTTTGACAAATTAACATACTACTCAACTTTCTTTCAGTGACAAAGAGCGTATGCGCCCCTCAGTGTAACGGCCGATGCTTTGGTAGAACACCGGGCGAATGTTGTCACATTGAGTGTGCTGGAGGCTGCACTGGAAATCTGAATACAAACTGCTTTGTGAGTCCAAGGCCTTTTTTTTAATGAGCACACAGTCACAGTCACAGACACATCACTGTAGGAAAAACAGGTGCAAATAATGAAACTAATCATGGCTGGATTCCATTTAGCTGCTTCAGTGTCAGGATCACTGTCACACTGTCATGGCTTGGGACACGTTAATGTTATTACAAACACCTGTGCTTTGCCTACAATGAGAAGCAAAAATGTCTGCCATGAAAGATAAACACAAACACAAAACAAATCTTAATGCTTACTCATCGGGCTGTTTATCTTGTTTTGCAGGCTTGCAGGAACTTCAACAACTCAGGCGCTTGCTTGCCTCAGTGTCCCCAGACTCTGATCTACAATAAGCTCACATTCAAACTTGAGCGTAACCCTAATGCAAAGTACCAGTTTGGCTCCATCTGTGTTGCCCAGTGTCCCAGTAAGTCCACATATACAGCCTGCATTACTCAGAAATAATTCACACAGACTTACAGTTGACATAGAGTTGTTGTTATCCCCATATTATCAATGCAGTTATTGTGTTTAACATTGTGACGCTCATTCAGAGTTTCTCCAAAAGCTCCTTCTGCACTTTTTCTCTCTTAATGTGATCATGTTTTGATACTGCTTGAGTCCCTTATTCCTGCAATTCTCTGTGTTTTTTTTAGCAAATTTTGTGGTGGATGGCAGCTCATGCGTGAGCAATTGTCCTCCTAATAAAATGGAGGTGGAGAAAAATGGAACAAAAATATGCAAGCCCTGTGGAGGCCTCTGCCCAAAAGGTGCGCAAAAACAGCAAACTAACTAACTCTCCCACTCTGGTCAGCAGTATTTCCTTGCAATGATGTGTATTAGGTTAAACTACTGCTCATATCTAATTGATGTTTAATTAATTGTACTTTCATTTAATCTCTTCTAACAACCTCCTTTATTTTCCTCTCAGCTTGTCTTGGCACAGGAAGTCAAAACCGACAGACTGTCGATGCTCTTAACATCGACAGTTTTATAAACTGCACTAAGATCCAGGGCAGTCTTCACTTCCTGGTGACTGGGATCAAAGGGTAATGAGACTTTCGGTTATAATAGTTGTCATTAGTTTTTATAATCACCAGAGATATCTGCTGTTTTCAGCAGGTTAATACGCATTTCCTTTTGTGCTTTTAGTTTAGTTTTTGTCTCCTTTTTTCTGTTCAAAGTGACCCATACAATGGCGTACCAGCCCTCAATCCAGAGAAACTGAAAATCTTCAACACTGTGCGGGAGATTACAGGTGTGTGTTTGCATATGTGTGTGTTGATTTTTAAACTTTCAGACACTTCACAGTGTTTGCAGTCTGGTTAAAGCCACTGAAATGCAATGTCTTCCTTTTTAGATATCCTCAGTATCCAGTCGTGGCCTGAAAACATGTCCGACCTGTCAGTCTTCTCCAACCTCCAAACAATACAAGGCAGAACACTTTACAGGTGAACAGCTGCTGTTGTTTTTCCCTTTGTGTTGAGATTGTTTTTGTTTCCCTCTGACTGAGGTCATGATGTTATCATGTTTCTGTATCTTTAACTGCATTTGAGATTCACTTGACAAAGATCTGATTTGTGTCTTGTATTTTTGTATCCCCTTGGTATAAATCCTTTTTACCACATTTAGAGGAGTGAGCTCGAGAAGGTACAGTACATATTTTAAATGACCGTCGCTCTTCGATCTTTTATGATTTTTCATTTCACAACATATTTTTCTTGGTTATTATTATAGGTTGGTGGTGTTTCTCCTTAAGGGCTTATTCAGTACTGGGACGTTGTAATTGATTTGGTGGTGGGTTCAACCCTTTCATGAGTTCACATGGTTTTCTTGTATGCTCTTTCTGATGAAAATGGACACAGAACTTGGCTGCAAAATCAGGGAGTCTCGCTGAATTTTAAACACAATCACAATACTGGCAACTATCATTTCTAACACAGCATTTATTCATTCCTTATCTCCAATTTCAGGGGCTACTCCCTGCTGGTGATGAAGATCTCTTCTTTGACCTCACTGGGGTTACGCTCTCTGCGACGGATAAACGACGGCGGTGTCTACATCACAGGAAACAAGAAGCTCTGCTACTACAACACTGTCAAGTGGGCATCCATCTTAACCAGCAGCTCCCGCCCGCAGCGCCCAAAACGCCAGAAGCACATTGATGTCAAAGAGAACCGACAGGAAACTCAGTGTGGTGAGTGAGGTTGGGTCAGTTTGAACCAGCTCCCTTGTCTGTGTCACAGTGTAGATGATGACTCAGTCCTTTTTGTTCTGTGTGTATGTGTGCAGTTTCTGAGGGTCATGTGTGTGACCCCCTGTGCTCCTCTGATGGCTGCTGGGGTCCAGGGCCAGACCAGTGTGTGTCCTGCAAGCAATACAGCAGAGGAGGAACTTGCGTGCCAGACTGCATGTTCTTAACTGGGTAAGTGTTCATAAAATAGATAATAACAATGAATAATAATATCCAACCTGTTTGCATTATATGAGTAATATTTGCTATGGCGTAGCTGCCCCTAGTCTTTCAATGTTATCTGCAATCTTTTGAAAGATTTTGAAAGAGAATGACTTTTTGCCCCTAATGCAGGGTGAGGCGGGAGTTTGCTACTGAGTCAGACGAGTGTATGCCCTGTGACTCTGAGTGTAAGGTCCAGGAGGGGAAGGAGACCTGCAAAGGCCCAGTATGCTTTTTCCCTTTTCAGTTATATCAGTAATATGAACACAACAATAAAGTTCCTCAAGCTCAACAATTGTGTCAGAATTACTGTGGGTGTGTTGCTGCCACCTAGTGGCATACTCCATATCACTGCTGACTTTTAATCATTTCTTCACTTTGCTCATTTTTGTCTGCTTTGCTTTCGTCTGTCCCTCTTTTTCTCCAGGGGGCAGATGAGTGTGTAGCATGTGCCAGTCTGCAGGATGGTCCGCACTGCGTGTCCATGTGTCCAGAGGGCGTGATGGGAGGGGAGGAGATCATCTTTAAATATGCCAACAAACAAGGCCGCTGTGAATCGTGCCACCTTAATTGTACCCAAGGGTGAGTGATGAGTACAGGTCTGTGTGAATGTACAAATATGCACGTTTTTCTGTTTTTAATTCACCCCTCTTCTGTGTAGGTGCTTGGGCCCAGGAATCAGGGACTGTGTGGGGGCTGCCCGATACATGTCTGGGTAAGTTTCTCCTCTTACTAACCCTAACCCTAACCCTATAACTTTTGACATTTGGCTTCTCTGTCAAGTGCCAGCAACGTGACATCTCTATATCCTTTTTTCTCTGTGTCACTAGACAAGCAACCACGGCCATCGTACTGGGAGTGATTGCCCTTCTATTTGCTTGTTTCTCTATTTTCGTGCTGAGTGTTCTCTACCGCCGAGGTCTTGCCATCCGGCGCAAGCGAGCTATGAGAAGATATATGGAGAGTGGGGAGGTGAGTCAGAGTCTGTAGATTGGGTGTCACAATGTTGATTTCTTCATTTGGGTTTGTGCTAACATATACTTCATGTGCCCACAGAGTTTTGAGCCTCTAGATCCTGGAGAGAAAGGGCCCAAAGTCCATGCTCGGATCCTAAAGCCCACAGACCTGCGTAAGATCAAGCTGCTGGGTAACGGAGTGTTTGGATCAGTCCATAAGGTAAAGCTGATTGTCACAGTAACCTTTACAATCCACCTTTTGCATGTTTGTTGCTTACTTAAAAATAAAGGCTCTCTGTGTTTCTCTGCTTTCTGTATTTCAGGGCATTTGGATTCCTGAAGGTGATACAGTAAAGCTTCCTGTTGCCATAAAGACGATTAACGATCGCACTGGCCGGCAGGCCTTCCACGAGCTGACAGATGTGAGAAAACATTATTTAAATGAGATCTCATCTTTTCTGTGTGAAATACACTAAATGATTGAAAGGTGGCTCTGAAAGATTTGTCGCTTTCTTCTTTGTGGAGTCAACTTGGATTCGCAGCAAGTGCAATGGATTCCTCTGGCAAACCAGAGTCACACGTGTCAAAATGAAACTCAGTGTTTTTCAACCACTCATGCTTCCTGCAAAACATGCAATACTTTCCTGTGAAAGTATTGCTTCCGATAATCTACCAAAAGTAGCATGTTTGATGATTTATTGACAAAGTAATGATGGTTTGGAACATACTGAACACACAAACAGTGGAGTAGTGAGTCCATTGTCCCTGCTTCTGAATTTAGTTGCCTTCATCCACAAAGAAGCAAACCGTAAACTCTTCAGACTTACAGGCAGTGAGTATTCAATACTCCAAATTAATTTCCAATGACATTTTCCTTTAATAATCACTGAGCATTGCTTTATCTCACTGCAGCACATGATGACAATGGGAAGCTTGGACCACATTAATGTTGTCAGGATCCTGGGTATCTGTCCCGGTGCCAGCCTGCAACTTGTCACCCAGCTCAGCAGCCAGGGCTCCCTGCTAGAACACGTCAGGAACCACAAGAACAAGCTCAATCCACAGAGGCTGCTCAACTGGTGTGTTCAAATTGCAAAGGTAAAAAACAAACAGGTTCAATGTTTTTCGTCTGTGTAATCTTTTTTTTTTTTTTTTTTTTTTCATATATGCACATTGGTGGATTTCACTGACAGGTTAAGTCTTTAAATCCTTTTTTGTTTATTTCCTGACAGGGTATGTATTACCTGGAGGAGAACAGGATGGTCCACAGGAACCTGGCCGCCAGAAATGTGCTCCTGAAGGATAATTACACTGTCCATATCTCAGACTACGGCATTGCAGACCTACTTTACCCTGATGACAAGAAATACTTTTACAATGAGGTCAAGGTGTGTATAGCCTAGAAGAAAAGATATGGTAGACAACAGATTTTCAGACACATGATCAAAGTTCATTAACAGAAGCCTTCACTTTTATCTGTACATTGTCAGAAAAGGGCCTCATCCTGCCTTTTCCTTTTAAGCATTTAAAATAAATACTTGTCCTTTTCTGTTTACCCGTTCAGACATCAATCAAGTGGATGGCCTTGGAGAGCATTTTGTTTCGCAGATACACACACCAGAGCGATGTCTGGAGCTATGGTGAGATTTAAACCACCTTACAAGTACCAATTATGCTAATATTGAGTGTTAATGTAAACAGTTGTAGTTGTAGATGTTTGAGCTACTATCACTATCAGTGCTGTTTCACACCACACTAAATCCTTCACATTCATGTAGGCGTGACAATATGGGAGATGATGTCTTATGGGGCCGAGCCATACACAACGATGCGTCCACAGGAAGTTCCTGATCTGCTGGAAAAGGGGGAGCGTTTGTCCCAGCCTCAAATTTGCACCATTGATGTTTACATGGTTATGGTCAAGTGTAAGTCTCTTCTTCTTATTCTGCCCTACAAAATAACAGCAGTAATAAACATGTAGCACAATATTTTGCATCAGAACAGCATAGAAATGAGTAGCAAACTGTGACTCTTGTCCTTCATTTCCAGGTTGGATGATTGATGAGAATGTTCGCCCAACATTCAAAGAGCTCGCCAATGAGTTCACCAGAATGGCCAGAGATCCGCCTCGCTACTTGGTGATAAAAGTAAGACACATACTATATCAGTAGCCACTCAATATGTATAGTATTTTGGAGCTTCAGTATAAGCTCACATACAATTTAATTATTCTTTATCCACCAGGAGGACTGCAGCCAACAAGACGCTGCAGATGAAGTTGCCCAGCGGAGTGCAGACCTGGATGACCTGGATGACCTGGATGACCTAAACAATGAACTGGGGGACAGGGGGGAGGAAGGGGTGGTGGATGGCATGCTTCCAGCCCCCCACTACCAGACTCAGTCCAGGAGCCTCAGTCGCCTCTCCAGGCTGGACACTCACAGAGTAGGAGACACCACTAACTGTCAACTTTGTGGATGGTTTAGTCATTCAGAGAGCAAGTCATTTTCTGTCTTGTATCTAAAAATCTCACTTCTGTCTTTACTTGTTAAGGTGGTCCTGAGTGTACCTAGCGGGGCTGAATACCTGCCTATGACGCCAGGTTTTGACAACCCAGGACAGGTAGCTAAAATTTGTTGGTTTATTTTGGTGACTGATTAGATTAAGATATCGACATCAATATTATTGTCTTGGACAATCCTACTGTGGACATTTTTCTAATATAGTGCTGTTCATATTCTCTTAGACCATGTGGCAGTCACGCTCTCGACTTAACTCTGCCCGCACTATGTCTGAGAGCTCGGAGGGATGCGGGACAGCAGTTGAACTGGAGATGATCGAGGACTTGTCTCTGGCAGGGAGCCTGAAACGAAGACGCCATCGCGAGGACAGCGCCTATGTGTCACAGAGAGATAGCATGTCTTGCGGGCCACCAGAGACACCGTCCCCAGAGATAGAGGAGGAAGACCAAAATGGATATGTGCTTCCTGGAGACAGCCCAGAGAGAGGTGATAACCAGAAAGAGGGTTAGAAAGAGAAATTACTCAATGAATTCATTAGTGGATCAATTTTGATCATTGTTTAATTATTCTAGCAATGCAAATGTGTGGAATTGATGATTTTCTTTGTCATATATACATAATAGCCCTACCCATGTTACATTTAGATGCAAATGTAACAAATGTAAGTTCAGTATAGATACATTTCTTTAAGTTAAAATGTTGTAATTTTATTTGAAAAGAAAGAAGAAAGTATACAAACATGTTGAAAAGGCTTATTATCACCTACATAATAAAAAAAAAGCTAAACTAAGAATGCTAAGTAAGATGTTATTTAAAAAAAAAAGAGAAGCTAGTGTATGCACATCCTAATATTATATCACGTGTATTGGCAAAAACAAAGCCAGAACACTGAAATAGTTTTAGTGTTATTGAATGTAGTCACATTTTACAGCAACATTATAGCAACATTTTGAGAATACATCCTCATCAGCCATTGGAAAAGATAAAACGGAATAGAAAAACTGACTCTACCTTACTTTTTTTTACATTTCAGAAACCATACTTTCCTCATCTCGAGTCACTCATGGCAGGATGAGCAAGTCTCATTCGTCAGGCCTCTTGGATGACCCAGATGATGAAAATTATGAGTACATGAACAAGCAGACGTGTGTAACACCTGTCTCACTGAGGTACAGCCGCCATCCCAAAGATAACACCCACCGGATGAAGATGAACAAGAAACAAACCTCCTCCATATCGTCACAAGTGACAGTGTGCTCCGGTGAAGTCACACCATCTGTGGAGGTCATGGGAGGACATACAAGGAACAATCACAGCTCAGATTCAGAGCAGCAGGGATCTCAAGAAGTGGAATATGAATACATGGACATCAGGGTGAGTGATAAAGAGGAAAGCTCTCCAGAACATGAACCTCTTCTCCCCCCTCCTCCTCCTCCTCCTCCTACACAAACAGGGATGGGAGGGGAGGTGGAGCATGAGGAAGAGGATGAGTATGTGGAGGCAGAGGACAGTAACTATCATTACACAAACAGACAACCAAAGCTACGACAGGCTCTTCAAGACAAGAAGGAGCTGAAGATGCAGGGAAGGGACGAGGGCGAGGCCTATGAGTACGAGGACATGGACTGCTTTGCTTCCGTGCGGCCTGGAGATGAAGTGGTGTATCAGAACATGCGAAGGCAAGTGGAAGGCGCAGTGGGGGGCTCAAAGGCACACACATCTGCGTTTGAGCCCTATGTAAAAGTGCGAGCCGGAGTTGGGGTCGGGGAACCTGCAGCTGTTGACAGATCCTTTGACAATCCAGACTACTGGCACAGCAGGATGTTCCTGAAGCCCAATGCGGTTCCCACATGAAGAACACTTTAAATTTCACAAACTCTGACTTGTATTCATGAAGGACCTGAAACAGGAAATGCAATCAAAAAGCCATGGTAAAAATGTAGCCTATGACACAGGTAAAAAAAAAAACTAAAAAAAAAAAAAAAACTTTTTCCACAGCTTTTGTCTTTTATAGGTTGAAAACACTAACTGAAACAAACAGATTACAAGCTATTTTTCTGTTTACATTTCAAAATGAACAAACCATGTCTTTGAGAACAAATGCATATGTTATGAGTTTGGGCATTTATGTTTTGAGACCTCTTTTCATGACAATATATAAAATATGTAAATGTTCTACTCAAAAAATAAAACTATTTTTAATATCTATTTTGAAGCAGCATTTTTTTTTTATTTAAAGGATAGGTCCAGTCTGTTTTAAAATAACAGTCAGGTATATGATCAATGAAAGAGGTTTTCCTCGCTATAATCATTCCTTCTGTTCATAGTGACCATTAAAAGATTCCCTTCAAATCAATGTTTTCAATGTAAGTGATCGGGGTCAAAATCCACAGTGTGCCCACACAGTCATTTTGTTCAAAACGTATTTAAAAGTTCACCTGAAGCTTATATGAGGCTTCAGCAGTCTGTGTTAGTGATATCAAGTGGATATCTGCCATCTTTACAGTCTTTTTAACATCAAATTCCCTCTTTGTCTTTCCTCGGACAGTGTTTCCCTGTTGAGCTGTGGTGGAAGTATGGTAACAAAAAGAGGGACTACTAAACTACTAAAGAAAAGACTAACATTGAAAGATATCTACTTGATTTGACTAATTGGGTGCCTGAAGTTCCGTATTTGCCTCAGATTAACTTAAATAAATACATTTTGTACAGGAGGATTGAGGATTTTGTCTCCCATCACTTTCTTGTAAATTCATTATGAAGGGGATCTGCTAATGGTCTGTATGTACTGGAAGAATGATTATGGGGGGAAAAAAACATTTCAGTGTTTATTTTGGTACCTGACTTTTATTTCAAGATAGACATGACCTTTAGAGGTCGTGCAGCCACACACACCTGTGGACTTGTCATGCTTGATTGAACCTCCTCTGACGACTGTATTACAGTAAGTATACCTCCCAAGTAAGCCTCCCATTCTTATTGGTGCATGACATTTGGTGACCTTACATAATTATAGCTGCACCCAGCTTCGATCTCAGCAGAAGTTTAGCAGTAATAAGTTAAAACTCCTGTGTGGGCGTGCAGGTCCTAACTTGTGAGTGAAATGTTAGTGTGTGCAATCTGTGAAATGAATGCTATATTCTCCTTTTATTTTTTAGATCTATTAATGAGCTTGAAAACTTATTCTTGACCTTGGTAACTGTTCTTCATTTAATCTTAAACACTAGTACCACTTACTGTATAAATCAGTGGTTTTCACTCTGAGCCTAAAATGCTACTTATCATCTGTTACCCCCGGCCCGATTTTAAAAAGGCAACATAAAAATAAAATAAAATGGAGTGGAAGCTGAGCATACTTCATCCACTGAGAGAGACCCTGAGATATGGTTGAAAGGTCCAGAAAAAGCTTGTGATTTCCCAAAAAACTTTACAATATACTGACCATAGTAACTAAAAAAATGACATCAAGTCAATTTATTGTTGTAGTTGAAGATTTAAAATGATTCTATTTTTATGATCTCCTCTGTTGTCATTGCCATAACAAAGCTAAACAAACATTAAAACAGAAGGTCATATACTGTGAAATGGTTAGACAAATTCTCCAAGTATTTATATATAAATGTTATTTGCAATAAATGTTCAAATGACCCAATATTTCAGCAGAAATCAAAATAGAGAAAAAGTATAAATACCAATAACAGATTTGTGTATCAGAACTTTGTTTTTTCTACTTTCGCGTTGCTACAGGCTGCACAGTCTGTTGTTGTTGTTGAATAGGAACTTAGACTGACCCTAATAAAGTCACCTCTAAAAGTTACACAAAGAAACCTGGAATTAGTAATTAAAAGATATAAACTGGTATCTGTTCCAAAGTTCAAAACAAAAATGTACGGTGAGAAGGCGTTTAGTTATTATGTGAGTCATTGAAACAGACTACCTGAGGACCTGAGAACAGCTGGAAGTGTCAAAATTTTTAAAAGGAAACTCAAACCTACCTGTACAGCCTGGCTTTTGATTAAGAACTGAATTGATTTATTGTCTTTTTATTCTATTTTATTGTATTTTTTTTGCTGTTTTATTTATTTAAGAAAAATCTTTGTATTTCTTCTCCTTTACCTTACATTGTTTTATTATTATTATCATTCTATAGTTTTATCTTCTTATCTTATTTGATTTGTCTGTTACTTCTGTCTTTTAATATCTTTTTTAACCTGGTTTTAGGCCAGCGTTTATTAAACTTAATCTCTTATATTACTTTTCTTTTGTCTTTTTTTAATCTATTTTAACCTAATTTTTATTCTAACTTTTAATAAACCCATTTTCTTTTCTCTTATTTTACTTATTTAATTATTTAAATCTAAACTTTTTTTTGTAATCATTCTTATTTTGTCTTGCGTGCATTGGTCTCAATTTTTGTCTTTTAATTTAATTTATTCCTTTTCTTTATGTTGTCACTTGTTCTGTCTTATTATCAGCTTGTCAATCAACTAATTGGAAAGCACTTTGAATTGCACTAACCTGTATGAAAGGTGCTATAAAGATAAAATTTGATTGATTGATGGACAAATAGGCATTATTTAGAATATGTCCTGTATCAAGCATTATTAGGTTTTGAAGTATATGGTAGGTATTACATGTTAAATAGGGAGGAGTATAAGAATCTGTTCTGAAGTAAGTATTAAGGTGGATCTAAAGGTAGATTAAAGTGTTCAAGGCATCAAGGCAAGTACACATTAAGTATTTTCTGATCAGTAAACGTTAAGTATAAAAGGTATTAGGTAAGTTATAAGACTAGTGTTGAAGTAAGTAAAAAAATTAAGTATTAGGGTCTGAAAGTAAGTATTATGGATTTGTTGTAGCCTAAATATTAATATAAGTATTGGGTAAGTATTATATTTATAGTTGAAAGCACAGATTTCAGATTTGATTGTCATGTTGTTCATGTGTAGTGCACCATGGGCTGTTGATGTGAGGCTATCCCTCATAGAAGATGATTCTGATTCACTGCTCCTTCTTGCCATTTGGAAAGACCCTATGCCAGGCATAACCCGGATAACCCACCCTGGAAGCCTGCCTTCCCGGCTACCGCAGGGATCAGGGCCAGCTGTGATGTACACTGCCTAACCCTAACCCTAGGAAATGCCATTATACTCACCATAAAGCCTTCAACGTTAATGAAGAGGAGAGAGAGAGAGAGAGAGAGAGAGAGAGAGAGAGAGAGAGAGAGAGAGAGAGAGAGAGAGAGAGAGAGAGAAAAGCACATTCAAAATCAATATTGAAAATAGTAGGTCCAGGACAGGAAGGGGTCATCCCGACATCTACAACTCCAGGCTACCAGTGAGACGAGAGAGCACAGAGAACTCCGGGGAAGAAGTTGAAGTTAGTGAAAGCATTAATATTACATGAATGTAAATGGATAGAGAGAGGGAGGAGGAGAGAGCAGCTCAGTGAATCATGGGAAGTCCCCAACCAGTCTAAGCCTATAGCATCATACACTAGGAGCTGGTCCGAGGCAAGCCTGACCGACCCTTACTATAAGCTTTGTCAAAAAGGAAAGTTTGAAGCCTACTCTTGAACATAGACAGGGTGTCTGCCCCCCTGGACCAAATCTGGAAGATGGTTCTACAGGAGGGGAGCCTGATAACTGAAGGCTCTGCCTCCAATTCTGCTTTTAGAGATACTAGGAACCACAAGTAGGCAGCGCAGTGTTCTTTTATCACACGTGTTAAGGAAGGTGGTAGGTAGCAGACTAGTACTAAACTAAGATTATCCATCCACACAGTACAAGCAGCAATAGATGTATATCACCACAAACATGAAAAGCAAAACATATGTAGCGAAAATATGGATTATAATAAGACGTTAAAGATATTCAAAAAAATAGCTCTCGTAATCAGGGGCACCACCTTCGTCCGAAGGAAATATGTAATCATAAATTTCAGTCAAATATCTAAAGTTATGAATTCTTCGGCGTCAGGGACCGTCTTGATGTTCACTCCAAAACAATACACACACGATTGACTATGATTATAAGGGTTTTATTAACTAACAGTGATAAACATACAATAAAAGCAAATTGTGAATAATGGACAAAACAAAGTTAATAAACAAATTAATATCTCAATCAATCAATCTTCGTCTTTTATGGGGGTGTGACATTTTTAATCTTCTGAGTTGGGCCTGCAGACGCTTACCAGATGTTGATTCAGTCCTGTGGTGAGAAAGTCCCTTTCATCTGTTGGGGACTCTACAGATAGGAATCTTTACTCTGAAAAGCAGACTCCAATGTCCGGCTACACAAAGTAAAATTAATTTTGCTTACCTGAGTAAAACTTCACTCACAAAACCTGCAGCATACTCTTGTGAAAACTTGTACACCAACCTCACTCAGCTCATATCAAATTTGTGAAGTAAACCTACTGCCCAGGTCCCGAAACCGCTAAATTAGTGGCTCAGAGGAATTTATGTTATTTTGCACACACTGACTACGGCGCGAGAACAAGTTCCCCCCAGAGAAACAGGTCTCCCATTACATTCATATTTATTGAAATGTGGTGATTATTGTATATATTGAGTCCAGAAAATTAGGCCAGAGAGCACGAGGATGCTTAATAAATTAATACATTTGAAAAAGCTGGTGATATCTGTACATATAGAGCCTGGAGGCCGCTGTTGTTCTTTCCAGTAAAAACGTGAAGCTTCACTTTACATTCAGACAAACATATGTGGCAGGCAGCTACAACTTTTAGAGTTAATCTGTGAGACCAAAGGGAATAATATCATATATCACAATGCTACACATTAGAGCTATAGCGCAAATCACCAAAAAGCGGCACAGATCAGTTTATTGGGTCATTTTCTCCTTCAGGTGGCCAGTTGATCATCTCAGAGTCAGATCAGAGACCCTTTTAAATGCCTGATTAAAAGTTGTATTCTTAGTTCGGTTTGCACATTCAGTTATTTGTTTATGTTTTTTAAAACTGCATTTTGAAATTGATTTTGAAATTATTTATTTAGGAATTGATTAATGTATTTTCTAAATGATGTTTTTAAAATTGTTTTTGTAAGTCCCTTTTTCTAATTCCTCTTTTTAATTCTACAATTAGTTATTAATTAATGAAATGCTTTATTCCTCTGTCCGTGACCCTTGTGGTCCTCCATACTTAAGACAGCCATGCTTGTATTATAGGAGGTGTTGTGTTTAAGTCTGTTCCATAGACTGCATATAAAAGGTCTGTACCCAGTTCCCACTTCAATTTTTCCCCTAAGACGGCGAAGTCATGACCCGCTCTACTCTGCCTCTGATTGGTTTACCCTGGTGACTCTAACCAATGCCACTCCTCATGCCCTAACCCAACCGACGAAGCCCACGAGTATTTGCCAATCAGAGGCAGAGTAGGGCGGGTCATGATCTCTCCATTCTAGGAAAAAAAATACACATCGGTTGGGTTTAGGACGTTATGGTTACTGGTTGGGTTTGAGGTAAATTTGGGGTTAGGTTAAGCGGCACATCATAAGGCGACCAGTTGGGGGTAAGACTGGGTGTAGTTAAAGGTAAGGGTAAAACATATCGACGGGGTAACAGACACCTACACACTCCCAGTAGTTTGGCGGGTTGGCGTGGCTGTGACGCGTGTAGAGGGGGCGGGGCTTCTGAGGGCAGCGGGAGGCTGTTGTAACTGTAGCGGTTGAGCCGAGCTGTGAGGAACTACTGCGGCTGCTTTTCTTAGGACCAACTAGCGACTGAAACTTCACTGCCAACATGTCCGACGATGAGCAAGAACAGACCATCGCCGAGGATTTGGTAGTCACCAAATACAAGATGGGGGGTGACATCGCCAACCGTAAGTAGCCGTTAACGGGTGATCGGCTCCGCTCGGCCTGTGGAGCTACCGTCAGCTCCTCCACAGCAGCAGCAGCAGCAGCAGCAGCAGCCATGTGGTTTACATGCCATCCACACAAATGCTACTTTAACAGGCTGGATAAATAACCAGCAGGTGCAGTTGGGTCAGCTAATGTTAGCTCAGCTGCTCAACGTTGACGTTACGTTACGCTTTCCCCGGTGTCCGTTAAAGTACCGGGGGATGCTAACAAAGCTAGCTCCGCCTGTTGCATGGTGCAGTCGGTTAACAGGCTGGAAGATAAACCACAGATATGAAGCCACTTTGATCGTACTTAGCAACAGGTTTTCCTTGCTTAAATTACCAAGATGAACTCTTTGTTTTAGCTTCTCCACAAATGTTCATGATATCTGTATTTTTTATTATAGTTATTTACATATAATTAACTAACATGTTGATATTTCTGCTGTTGGAGAGGCGTAATTTAAGAGCATCGACTTGTACGCTTCTCAAACTTGATTGCATATGTAGACCCAGTATTTTGACATTTCTGGCTTATTTATTAAGGATACAGCATGATGAAAAAACAGTCAATCGATGGAAATTAAGGATGACTGCATTAAGATAAGATATTGCTTTTATTAGTCCCACGACGAATTTACATTATTGCAGCAGCAAAGTGGACAGTAAAAATAGAAGAGCGTCAATAAAAAATGAATAAAGAACAATAAATAAGTACAAAAACAATAGCAGTAAATATATAACAAAATAATCATAACATTATGTAAGAGTAATATTGGTGTTTAGTGATAATGCACCTGAGCTTGATATTATCGTTATTATTATTGCACAGATTTGAAGTCAAATTATATATATTTATATATATCGCATAGGTGAACTGAAATTAGTAGTATACTTGAAATACTAATGTTAATACATATAAATAATGTTAATACATTATATGAAATTACAAGTGGGAGATGTGGATAAGATCCTCTTTCACACACGTGCAAACACACGAGTGTGGCTAAATAGTAGGAACACTTTTCAGTATAATGCATTCCAGTACACCACCTCCATCACCCGATACGACCTCCATAATAAATATAAATCAGCATTATCACCTTTCTGACAATCTCAATGAAAACTGAAAATGTGTAAGCTTTGAAAATTAGAATTAATGGCTGAGTTGTTGTGTTGGATTGTATTAGATCACAAAAGTGTTCTCAATAAAGTGCTTAGTGAGTGTAATTTTAGAAACAGATATTCACAATATTTTTGAGTCAGTACCCAGACACCTGATGGACTTAGATTGGAGGTGGGTGATCAATATCAGAAGTTACGTGGATGGTGTCAAATAACTTGAATACATTGCTTTCAGGTAGTCATAGATCATATTTGGTCTCATATCGCAGTATCCAATAATGTGATGTCAATATAATCTTTGATCTATCTGCTCTACTTTCCTTCTGCCCTCCTCTTAATCCTTTACTGTTTGTTTTACTCTGTCATCCAGAGGCTCTTCGTTTGGTTGTGGAGGCTGCCAAGCCCGGGGCGTCTGTGCTCAGCCTCTGTGAGAAAGGGGACCTCTACATCATGGCTGAAACCGGAAAGGTCTTCAAAAAGGAGAAGGACATGAAGAAAGGTGAGGCCAGGATGGTATATATTTGAGGTTGGACCGATCAAAAGGAGCCAAGACAAATCATACAAGCTGTTGTTAGTGTGCGAGTCTGCAGGGGTTTTTAAATCTTCTAGTATGGTGGCTGAGGATGACAGTATATTTTCATTATGTCATCCAAGTGTCACTCCCTCCATCCTTGTTTTGTTTTTTATTTTGCTAAAGTTGTGGATGATTTCCAAATGAAGACTTGGTGGTTCTCTTTTCCCTCTTCTAGGCATTGCCTTTCCCACCAGCGTCTCAGTCAATAACTGTGTTTGCCACTTCTCTCCCCTGAAGAGTGACCCTGACCACACACTTAAAGATGGGGATCTGGTCAAAATGTAGGCACCACGCTCTGCAACAATGTCACCCCTCCTTCCCCCGTGTGTCTTGAGTCTCCCAGTGTGTTGTCCTCCCCTCTTTGTTTGTGATATCTCAGCTTGTATGTAAGGGTTTTCTCTTTGCTGTCTGCTTCAGGTCTTGTCTTCGTGTCTGTCCTGTGTGGCAAACGACAAGTAAGGTCGAACATTTTTAGAGCAGGAAGTGTCTTTTAAAAAAAAAAAAAGATATAATGGACTTTAGCCTTGATGGCCACCCATCTGCTAAATCCCATTTATCATTCTTTTCTAATGCAATGTTGTGCTTTGAAAAAGGAAGAAAGCTCATCTTATTTGTTGTGTTGCCACTTCTGTCTTTGTCCTCTGTAACGTCTTCTGTGCTGCGTGTTACATTTTCAGTGCTTTAAAGATGTTTGTAATAGCTCATGGTGATGTGTTATACACCTTAGGTTTGTATGTTTCTCAATTTTCACACACACACACACACACACACACACACACACACACACACACACACACACACACACACACACACACACACACACACACACACACATACACTCACAGCCTGACCTTCTGGCTTGGCATGACTGTCCAATTTATACCATAGTGCCACTCCTTTGCATTCACAATAAGTCCTTCACAGTAGCTGAGCTGATGTACAGCCAAAAAGAAAATTCACCTTGGAATATATCTTTTGTTTAACGGCCATAACGAATTACATTTTTTTATTTCTATCTGACCTTATTGTTTAGTCTTTATGAGTCTCATTTCCCAAAGTGCAACATAGTTGACATTCTGTCCCTCCAGAGTAAATTTGATTGATTGCTTACTGCATCAACATTAGTGATCTTGAGAGTTGGGTTGCAGTTAAAACTTGCAGGGAATTACACACATCAATTTCATTTCTTGTTAATAAAACCTTCTTCTCTTCTCTTCTTTTCTTCTGTAGAGATCTAGGGGTTCATGTTGACGGCTTCATTGCAAATGTCGCTCACAGCTTTGTGGTGGGAGCCTCTAAGGTAAGAGCCTTTTTTTTTTAAATGCCACAGTTTCATGTCCTCTCTAGAGCGCACCTTGAAGTCCTCTTTGTCACTGCGTTTTATTTCTGCAGGAGAACCCCATCACAGGCCGGAAAGCTGATGTAGTCAAAGCAGCTCATCTGTGTGCAGAAGCAGCACTTCGCCTTGTTAAACCTGGTAACCAGGTACATTTAACCTCATCCTCACAGCCTTTGTTGTCATAAATTACTTTCTCATCATGAAAAGGTTTAGAGGGGTCTTACAATTCTTCTGGTTGTATGTGTGACTGTATGAAATTCCTCTTTTTGGGGCTGTCTTTTCTCGTAGGATATATTCACTGCAAATCCCCTAATAGTCTTACATTTTTTTTGCTAGACTTTTTATTCCTCCTCTTCCCTCCCTCTTTTACTCCAGATTAAAAAAGAGATGATGTTATCAGCAGTGGTTTGAAATACAATCCAAAATTATGTCATTTCAGCTGTTACTGCAAAATTGTATTTTGCATGTGGAAATAATATTACCTGACAGGATTTTTGAAATTGATATTTGAGAGATTAAAAAATCTGATAATGATATATTGGCTGATGTATAATGTTTACATACCCCATCACACAAATACATTTTTAGAAGGTTCCCTTTAGTTAATTTTTTAACAATTGTGGCCTGGAAATCTCCAGGTCAGGACATTTTACAGTTGAAAAAATAACCTTGTCACTACTTTGTTGTACTGTAGAAAAATGACTGAATTAAAACTGAAGAATAGTGACAAAGTTTCGAAATATATTTGGACTGTTCTGTGCTTAAATTTGTCGTCGTTTATCAGCTGATATTTATGCAAGTACTGATTTATTTGCACAGAGCAAATATCAGTCTGTCTGATTTATCGGTTGGGCTCCAGAAAATGATGTATTTTTTCTTTCTGTCATCAGAACACTCAGGTGACGGAGGCCTGGAACAAGATCGCCCAGTCGTTCAAATGCTCACCTATTGAGGGTGAGTGTTTGAAAGTTTGTGGTCTTAGTGTGTTGTAGAAAAGATATGTCCTTAAATTCCCTCTTTAACTCTCTTCAGTTTTGTTCTTGTAATAGGAAGATAATAACTGTAATTCATGTTTTCATGGATGATGCATTTTTCCTTGTTGAATAAACTTAGTTCTCATGTCTGTTTCTGTGGTTTGAAGGTATGCTGTCCCATCAGCTAAAGCAACATATCATAGATGGAGAGAAGACCATCATTCAGAACCCTACAGACCAGCAAAGGTACACATTTGTCTTTTTTACTCCTAGAAAGAAGACAAAAAACACATTTTCACAGTTATCGCACTGTAAGTTTCAGTTTAACTTGATGGGTTTTGGAAATTCTGCCACTACCCTGATGAAATGGAGATGAATGAAAATAGTTTGTAATGTTAACAACCAAATATAACATTTGAGAAAGTTATCAAAACCAGAAGTGCTGTTCGGGTAACTTGGGATAATCGACCAAAGTGACTATGAACAATAGTAATTGAGAACTATTTTATTCCAAAGTATTTACAGTGAGATCTGTGGATTATCCTGAGTAACTGGGTCATATTTTCAGTGACTGTATGCACCTTGAGAATGAGTACAGCATGAAAGATTTTGCTCCTCTGTTTTGACTGGCTTCTGTTGACACTCTTTTATAGGAAAGACCACGAGAAGGCTGAATTTGAGGTACATGAAGTTTATGCCGTGGACGTCTTGATTAGCACCGGAGAAGGGAAGGTCAGTGCCCTGTCATCTTCATTTATTCATCACTGAAGCTGTCAAATAGTATGATTCTGCAGCTAATCAGCACTGAAGAATAAAGTCAGAGGAATTCATCTTCTCTGATCTACTTTCAGGCCAGAGATGGAGGTCTGAGGACCACCATTTATAAGAGGGACCCCAGTAAGCAGTATGGCTTGAAGATGAAGACATCTCGTACTTTCTTCAGCGAGGTTGAGCGACGCTTTGATGCCATGCCTTTCACTCTTAGGTAATTGAGTCCGTCACCTGCAGAAATTGTATCAACTTTAACACCAAACTGAATAGTGATGCATTTGGCTTTAACGCTTACTTAATACCACCTTCCATTTTTCATTAGGGCGTTTGAGGATGAGGCCAAAGCCCGTCTGGGTGTGGTGGAGTGTGCCAAACACGAGTTGCTACAGCCCTTCAGCGTGCTACAGGAGAAAGAGGGTGAGCAATTTACCTCTCCTTTTAAACATGCATGTTATTTTCAACAGTTGCTTTCACTTTTCATTAGGGGTGTGACAAAACACTCAGCTCACGAGATGAGACGATAAGATATATAAGATTTTAACATTTTTTTTTTTTTTTTAAGAAAACTTCAGTGATGAAATATATGACAGGAAAATAGTTTTTATTTCACTGAAACTCACAAAATGTAAAACAATGCATTTTGAAATGCTTTAACTAATCATCTTTTAATAAATGTGACTTCAGTTCTACTTTCTAAGTATGAATTATCATGCAGTATGCAATATGTAAGCAATAAGTAAGGTTTCATCGCCATCGCCTCTTGCTGACTGTGAGATCTTCTCACCAGGTAGAAGCTGCAGCAGGTCAATGATCCACATGCTGACATTATAAAAAGAATAGATGAAGTGCAAATGAGTGATAGAAAACCGGTCTTTAAAAAAAAAAAAAAAGTTTAGTATTCGCGCCCCGTCCCACATCCGGCATGATGCCCATATCGCACATACCTAAATCCGCCACTTAAGCTGGTTGCAGCTTCGCGAGACAGCATTCACCCTGACGAGAAATATCATCACGTTTTAATCTCGCAAGATCTCGCAGCACCAGATCTCGTCACATTTCTACTTTTCACTCATTACTCCCCCTCTCTGTCTCTTTGTTCTCAGGAGAGTTTGTAGCTCAGTTTAAATTCACAGTGCTGCTGATGGCCAACGGGCCTCACAGAATCACCAACGGACCCTTTGATCCAGAGCTCTACAAGTCAGAGCATGAAGTCCAGGACCCAGAGCTAAGGGTAAGATTGTGATATCACTGGACTCACATTGATCATCTCAGGCCCAAACCACAACCATGTAATTATACCAAAATGTCTCTTCTCTTCTACAGACTTTACTACAGAGCTCCGCAAGCCGTAAAACACAGAAGAAAAAGAAAAAGAAGGTAACTCCTCAAAGTTTGACTCCTCACACTGTCCTACTATTGACCCTGTTTTTCATTTCACCTTTAATTGTTGTTAAATAAATGTTTATTGTAGCCATCGTTTACTGATCTTTACCTCCCTTTTTCACATCCTACAGGCCTCAAAGACAGCAGAAAATGCGACTGGACAGCCAACTGAAGAAACAGAAGCAGCAGAATAAATACTGCCTTTCCACACACGCAAGACCCCAAAGAGAACCAAGAGAAAACACGACAAGTTTCCCCCCACTCTCAGCCCGTCATTCAGCAGAGCTGATTTCACAAATTAAACTGGCAAATTCATAAAAACACTGGAATCAACTGAATATTTAAAGATTTTTTGGTAATTGTTGAACTTGACATGGATGCTTAACCCTTTACTGCATTAATTGACAGGAATATGGATTGAATGCTGCTCTTCCTGAACTTTAGCAGGAAATAAAGAATATTTGCAAATAGTTTTAAATTTTTGAAAAGATTTGTTGCCAAATGTGTGTGCAACTGCTGTCTGGGGGAAAAAAAGCACTATTCCTTTCATGCTTATATTCTTTGCGGCTGAAAATGTCCTTTTTAAAGTAAATGTGAAGTTCACTTTCAGCATTAATACAAGTGAACCAGGTTGTATCGACATCTAAATATCAGTAAAAGGGTCATTGAGTAGATAATGACGGAAACGTTGATCTCATCAGAAAGGCGTCATTTTTTAGGCCACTGTTTGTATTTAATTGTCACATGTTGTTCCCTTTGGCAACAAAGTTATAATAAATCCAAACCTGTTTATGTAACCAAATGTATGGTTAGAACAATATCCAGATGTATTATTGGTCTAGGATTACTCTGTCATTCTGCAAGTGTGTAAATCTTTAGGAATGATGATTTTAGTTGTCCACTATTAAACAACAGACCTTTTAGCATTTAAAATATTTCACCAAACATATTTTCTGAACCTCACCATGCAGTAAAGGGTTAAATTGTCAAATTGTCATCCATGAAATAATAACTATAAACTGTTTCAATAATTGCGTAAATGTAGAAAAAAAAACGACAGTGGATGAGAGTAATTTAAAGGTTTGTAATATAATAGATGGCTTTTTTTTGTTAGTTAAAGTAGTGAGGAAAGCAGAAGTTACTTTTCCATCCTGACCACTCTTTGGCTGAAACTGTGTTTTTTGAATTGGGTAGAGACTGACAGGCAACAAAGGGAGAGATATGGGTACGATATGCAACAAAGGTCATAATTGAACTAGGGATGTTGCAGTTATGTGGTATGTGCAGTAACTATTCGGCTACCGGGGTGCTTCCGAAGCTTCAACTTTTTATCCACACCAGGGTTTTTTTTAACACAGTAACCTGAACAGAAGAAAAAAAACACTGCTGTAGTCCACTTGTCTTTGGGGAACAAACTGCTAAATTTACTGCCATTCCCCTTAAATTGTATTAAAACAAGGAAGTCTATACGTTCCAATTTTGAATAACTTTTTTCTATTAGTGACACCTGTTAACTTGCTTTACTACATCATTAGTTTTGTGAAGCATGAAAGCTGAAGCTGAGCAAGTTTTATGGTTGTCTTAAGTGGAGCCAGACCAGTCAGAGCTCACCTCAGGTCTGAGTTTCATTTCAGTGAGAGTAGAGTAGAAGTAAAATCATGCTTTGTAGCTCAGTCGGTGGGCTAAGGATCTTTACATCTAATGAAATAAAAACACTTTTGTACGTTTCTGTTTTCTTGAAAGGACCTTGTCAAAGTTCGGTATTTACATACATTTGAAGACTGCTCATTAATATCCACACAGTTATATTGTATGTGGGGAGTTTTTGATGTAAAGGAGTAAAGCAGCATCAGCAGCTGTTGGGCAACACTTTGTCAGCCATCAGAGATTTTACTACACCGTTTAGCTTTCCCTTTAATATTTCTGGGTGTATTCAACTGTTGTGGGCTATGTTACAAATCAATGTGCAGAAATGTTTTATGGCAATATTAAATATTACTGACTTTTGAATGAATGTGATGAAGTAACTTTAATCAGATGCACTGACACAAACAGACATTCCTGTCTGTTTATTTGATTGATTTTCTAATATGTTAAACATGATCAAGATTGATATAAATATCACTGCATTCAATTACATATATATATTTTTATAAGAATTTTATCTGTATCACCCCGCTGAAGAATTGCCACTAACCAAATATTATAATTTGGTGATTAAGTAGAAACAAAACGAACTTTTGATAAACAAAAAACTGTCGTGCTTCAAGTACCATTTAGTAACTCTTCCTGAGCTTTTAACTGAATCTTGTGGTTCTCATGAGCAGGTTGAGTTTGCTCAGTTTCCATGAAACTTTATCTTTTGTAGGTCAGTAGATTATTTAATTGATTAGTTGGTGAATTGATGAGTCAATTAATCGATTACTTGATTGACTGATGGAGAATTAATCAGCAACTATTTTGATAATTGAATTACCCTTTAGGTAATTTTTCAAGCAAAAGTGCCAAATATTTGCCTGTTTAAGGCTCTCAGAGAATGTGTTGCTCTTCTTGGTCTACATTACTGTAAATTTAATTAGTTGGACAAAATAAGAAATTTGAAGATATCTTGTAGAGAAACTGAGGGTCTGAATAACCTGTGTGTGTACTTCAGTCTGACACTGGATGTAGCTACAGTCTAACTGTGTCAACATGTCGCTGGTGGTCAAACCAGTTTCCAATGAACCACAGACAAGTTATGTAGATATGTTCTTATATTTTTGGTTGCATGTCCTGAGATATAGAAAAGTAAAGTCCAAAGCGCAGTATTAATTATGCAGACAGTATTTAATATATTATATGACTGACTTGTTATACTTATGCATTCATCTTTAAGCAACATTTTAATGTCTTTGCTGGTATAGGGGGAGTTCTTCTAAATTACTTCATATACTGTTATACTGAGTAGCTGTATTTTGCAGATCCCTTTATACTGTCTTCAAAGCTTCAAAGTCAACCCAATGCTCATCTTCCCTTTCTAAAAGTGCACAGTAACAACAACAATAATAATAATAGAATGACTAAAGATAATAATAACAGCATCGTATATGGATGTCAAACAGGAGGAAGTAGATGGATGTCAAGCAGGACAGAGTCGACATCAACCTGTGAGAAGAGAGAGCAGAAAAACTCCAGGGAAGAAGTGAAGTTAGTAACATGCATTAATGGTAGGGAGACTGGGGTAAGTTGATCCAAAGGGTAAGTTGAGCCACCCCTTGTTGCTAGGAAAGGGTAAAAAACATTGTTCATGTGACCAAATATTTAGGAGGAAGGCATCATTTCATGGAGTCTGTGAAGGTAAGAACCACATGGGTAAAGTGGTTAGATCTTTATTTCCAAAAAAACATTTTTCACTGTTGAAAGTGAAATTAATCTATCATAAGTTTCATGAGAATTGTGTTTAGACCAAAATAGATCATTTTAAATTTGTTTTATAAATCAATGGTGGTATCTATGAGCTACAACATGAGGTCATAAACCTAGCGAGAGGAAGATGGAGGGAGGAGTTTAACAAAGATGGATAGAAGAGAGGATAGATAAAGGAAGAAGGGAAGGATGATGGGAGGATGAGAGTTTCAGTTCAGATTGTTCAAATGTGTCCATAACTGACCACAGCTGTTAATGTTCTCTTCCCAAGCGCACTTTAAGGCATTCTCACGTGTTCTATTCCTAAGCGCACTTTAAGGCATTATCATGTTTAAATGTTTTTTTTGTTTTTTTTACAAAACAGCTGTTGAGCAGTCATATGCACTAATAATTTAAAAAAAGGTTATGGTACCTGTTGAATTGTGTATAATAAATAAAAATACACATGAATGTGAAGAAGTGACTGTTATTTAAGGAGGGAGAAGGTGGGGAGGAGGGTGGGGGGGAGTAGGGATACGGCTCAATTTACCCCGCTCCTTGTGCCATGAGACCACTTTTTTTGGACATGCTATATTATCGAAACAGTTATGTTTACACGCATTCTGTTTGTTTGAAGGGATGCACAACATCCTGAAATATATGCAGATATATAAGTTAGCAACAGAACTATTATTGCCTTGATGTAGTGATCCTAAATATGAAAAATGGCTCATCTTACCCCAGTCTCCCCTACATGGGTGTGAAGCCAGCACCTTCTTCTTTCTGTTACTAAGACAAATTATACATGCATCATTTTTCAACGTGACATCAGATTTGAAGCTTTCATTTTATACAGTAGACTGAATGTTTTCTATTTGAAAAATAAAAGTTCAAATAAACACAATACTTATTTATTGTCTGTTGTGTGAATTGTGTATTGTTGTATGTTTTTTGTGGACTATTTTTTTTTAGATTTGATTGAAAAATCTTGTCTTTCTTTACAAAATATCAAACCTGTAACTATATCGTCTTGAAAGGGTGAATATTATATTAAACGTATGCCTTATTATGCCCAATATAAATTTACCTTTGAGCATGCGCAGTCAGAGGGCGTTTGGCGCTGCATCATGACGTCACGTAGTGTATAAATACATCCCTCCTCCTCCGTCACATCCTCTTTCCATTGCTCCTCTCGCTTCGAGGTAAGAAAAAAAGCTACACCGCTGCTGACACAATCCAAACTAAATCATTACTTTTTATTTATCATCTGCAGCCACTGACATCTGTGTTTGTTTCATTTTAACAGAAACTTCTCCACACGATGAGAGCCAAGGTAAGAAGTCTTTATTTTACTGTTTTGTATCGTCTTCCTGTCAAGTCAATGCTGCTAGCTAGCATCTGTATAACACCTCCACTCTATTTTCTGTTAACCCTGTCTGGTAGTTAATTATCATTTCTCTATCACCTGTATATTTATTATTCACTCATGCTGACATTGCTAATGTCTGTACCCTAGAGTACAATAACTGTTTGAATATTTGTTCAAAGTAGAGCTGATGCTAATGCAAGGCCTGCAGTGGTGCATGCTGGGATGTTAGCAGTAGGAAACTTCTAAACCTGCGGCTGTTAATTGGGAAAGGGTTACTTAAATCAGATGGTACACCTTTTTTTTAATATTCTGAACATCAGTGTAGTCTGCAGTAACGCCTTACTGTGTCTGTTGCATCCCAACAAGCAGCATGCTGTCACATGTCAATAAGCAGAGATGCACACAGCAGATTTATCTGCACCTGATGTTTCTCTAATAAATCTCCCTTTTGTCTTTCAGTGGAGGAAGAAGCGTATGCGCAGGTGAGCATCAATGATACACTTTCAGTTCAAACTACTGGTTCAATTTATTTATTTTTATTTAGTGTTTAATTGAAAGAAGTGACGTATGACAGAAATGCCAGCCAGATATCTAATCTGTCTTTATGTATAAGTGCACAAACGACTCATTATACTGCAGCACTTGGATCAGTTTGGAATGCCACATTAGCTAAATCAATGAGGACCAGTCCAACCCGACATACATTGTTTTCATATTGATCAAGTCTTATATCAGCAGTGTCTTATACACTGTATCCACGGTGAAGTGTTTATAATTTTGATGTGAAAAGGCAGGACAGATGTGATAAACCATTATGTTGGACATTTGGTAATTCAAGTGATTATTATTATAGGCTACTAGTAACTTTCCTGAAAGCAAAAAAAAAAAACATAGGTCAAATGTTTTTGCAGATAAGTCTGCTTTGTATAAATAAAGTATTTAAGACTAAAATAGTGTCCCTGGTTATAAAATACTAATTCTGATGATTTGACACGGAACATTTTCCTTTTCAGAACAATATCTAAAAACTCTTCTGATTTTAACAAAACATCTCAGGGATTTCATAATGCTAGTTGATATAATGTATTTGATTCATATGTAAATATGGTGAACAAATCAGAATTGTATAAAGTGTCCCACATTACCCTGATCCGCTCTATTAAAGTCTTGTCTAGTTAAGGCAGTACAGAACAGGAGCCTGTCACTGAAGTGTGCACATGGCATGAATAATAATGGCTCCATGTCTGAGTCCAAATGAATGGCACACTGGCAACTTTATAGGAGCAATGTGTGGTTAACACTGCACGACTTAAATTTTATTGCAACTGGTTTCCCTGACATGGCTTTGAACTTAAACCACTTGTGACTTTTGAGGAGAAAGGGTTTTAAACTTTTCAATTTTCCAAGGAAATGGGGCAAATAAGTTGATAGAACTTATATAGACAGAACTTACTGTAACTTTCTTGGCCAATATCTGACCTGTTCCACTAATTTTTTTTTAACGATAATTGACATCACACAAGCATTTTTGACGTTTCTGACTTAATTGCATGTTATGAAACGAACCTAAACTAACAATATTTTATTTGTATTCTAACAGTTAATTTAGTAGAGATTTCAAAATATTTAGATGAATAGTGTTAAAATATTGTAATGTCAATTGTTAACTGTATAAATCATTGTGCCCATGCCCTACTGTGATATTACTGGGTTCTGTGTGCACAACATGAACATTGCAGGACAGACATGAAATTTGACAGTTAAAAAAAAAAACAGATGAGGGACTCATAGTCGTCAGGGCCAATAGGCTGAACGTCAGCAGTTCTCAGTAGGTGGCTTCTGAATCATTGCATTTCTACTGAAAGATTATACTGTACAAAGAACATTCAATATATTTTAGATTTAGTGTATATTGATACCTTTTGTTACCCAAATTGGTGAGCTCAGGGATCAGAGCTGCCAGTGGAAGTTATTCTATTTATGACTTATGTATAGTGTGCACTACTGAATGAACATTGAGCAGCAAAGTGTGTTTTCCTGACAGCTGCTGTTTATTTTTAACAGGCTGAAGCGTAAAAGGAGAAAGATGAGGCAGAGGTCAAAGTAAGCCCTCATCCCCGCCAGCTGTGATCCCGTCAGAGCTTCTTCAGATGACTGACACATGTAGCTGAAGTGGATCACGTGGAGCCTGCATCAGCAAAACGAAGATGACACCGTGACTTAAGACGACCACCTTTCTCACGGCGCCAGCTGTGAAAGTCTGACGAAGGAAGCAACGATGCTGGACAGATCTGTCAACATCACAACTACAGCTGTTTAGTTCATGGACCATACAGAACATCTTGTTATCAACTGTTGTGGTGTTTTGAACAATAAATGTTTAAAAGTTTGCCACAAGTTTCAGCCTCTTGATTAGTCATTTCATAAAGTTTTTGTAACCTATTTTACATAAATGGAGGATAGTCATGAGACACTATGAAAGTGTGCATTGATGCATCAGGAACGGCCACTTTACTGTGCAGAACATGAAATATAATGCACAGAGAATTGGAACTGACTTTCTCTACTCAGCATGTTGGATGCTCCACCTTGATATGGGTGGTGACACCCACTTGTTGAAAATGGGAATTTAGTTGCAAGCTTATCAACCCTTAATCTTAGTGAAGAGGTTCAAACTACAAAAAATGTGGGTGAAAGATACCCAAACAAGTAAAGAAATGAGGATGACTGCATCTATATATAGATGCTGAAGTCTGCTTATGGGTTGAAGACTAAGGATTCACTAATGAATATTAAAACTTGACCTTCACTTTTACAGTGACTCAGAGTAACCTAAAATGTGACCGTTAAAGAAAACATTATTTTGCCAGTTTGTAAATTAAACTTTGCAAAATGACAATTTTTAGTTCAGAACCAACTGTCTGTACTTGAGTAATTAGAAGAGGTGATGGGTTCAAGTTTACCAACCTCCTTACGATCATCCTGCAACTAGAGAAATTATCAAATTTGACAAATACCCTTTTTTGAGGCAGACACTATCGCATCAGTAATCTGTTGCTCTGCACAAACACAACACTTGATTTTGCGGTCTATGGTCGCACACGCACACACACCCTACAATCAGTCAGCCTCAACAGGTAATTCTGGATGCAAAACATTCTTCAACCTCCCCTCACACTGAAGTTGAAAACAGATTCAACTCATGCACAGGCACAAACATGCCATTTAAAACCAAATTCCTCAACAAAAACAGCTTCATGTGTGTGCGGAAAATGTCAAGAATGATAAGACCCACTTGAGATAAAAATATCTCAAATGAACGACATTTTTAGATACAATTTACGCTGCAAACAGGGTCGCTAATATCAGATAAAAGAGCATTGTAACTCATTTACTTCAAGGTAAAGTAAGGTACACTTTATTGATCACCCTAGGGGGAAATTCAAAATTGACAAACAATAACCTTGTAATAGTGAAGTGCTAAAAAAAATTAAATTAAAAGAAAAAATAAGATAAAATAAAATACTATATACAATAAACAATCTCTAAAATAAACTAATTATATAAATCTACAATATACATAAAGTCTTATACTAAATACATGTGTGAAATGTTCCTGGGATTAAACAGTAAGGACAGCAGTTTCAGCAGTCAGTGCTAACATACCAGATCTCAGCCGGGCACATAGACATTAGTTTAGTTTACTTTTAGTTTATTTTGCGCAAATTAAAATTTACACCAAAAAATGAAACAATGATAATGCATAATGCAATATACAATGCAGGGAGAGGCAGAAAACCCAAATGAGCTTATTTAAAGCACCCTCTAAAACATGTTCAAATTTCACAATATTACAGAAAATAATATGACCACATAAAAGTGAGAACAAACCAACAAACCAAATAATTAATATATATATATATATAATAAGAGTAACAAAATAAAAACAGAAAAATATGTGTAAGTGTGTGAGATTTTTGTTCTTTAGACAAATCAAAGACATAATTCTTTAAAAAAATGATTTTTTTGTTAAATATACACAGTTTTGGTTTAGTCCATATATTGTCATTATTAATAATAATACTTCATACAAAGGTTATTAATAGCCGAAGCTTAAGATGCTCAGGTAACATAAATGCTTGTTATATACTCCCCTTTAATGAAATTGATCATTTTATTCCACATTTAGGTGATTAAACCAAGTTTCTTTCAGCCGGTCGGCAGGAGGCGCTCAGGAGCCGTGTGGCTGCAGTACATTGAAGACACAGTAGAAGAAGAGTTAGTATAGTAAACACAAGGATATGGCTGACGAGAGGGGAGGAGGTGAAGACAACATCAACGACATCATGGGGAACCAGCTGCAGCTCTTACCAGGTAACACTTCAGCTCACAGACAGAGCCGCAGGTCTGCTCGGTGTGAGATTTTTGTTCTTTAGACAAATCAAAGACATAATTCTTTAAAAAAATGATTTTTTTGTTAAATATACACAGTTTTGGTTTAGTCCATATATTGTCATTATTAATAATAATACTTCATACAAAGGTTATTAATAGCCGAAGCTTAAGATGCTCAGGTAACATAAATGCTTGTTATATACTCCCCTTTAATGAAATTGATCATTTTATTCCACATTTAGGTGATTAAACCAAGTTTCTTTCAGCCGGTCGGCAGGAGGCGCTCAGGAGCCGTGTGGCTGCAGTACATTGAAGACACAGTAGAAGAAGAGTTAGTATAGTAAACACAAGGATATGGCTGACGAGAGGGGAGGAGGTGAAGACAACATCAACGACATCATGGGGAACCAGCTGCAGCTCTTACCAGGTAACACTTCAGCTCACAGACAGAGCCGCAGGTCTGCTCGGTGTTTCCTCTGAAGGAGCGTTTATATTTCCATTCAGCTAACAGCTAGCTAACATTTCTCCACAACAGGCCACTAATGAGCCTCTGCTTTCGCTTTCTGTCACTTTTCCGTCACCAAACTGATCATGTTGCAGCTGTAGTTCCTTCAGGAGCCACTAACTGTGAGCTAAACTCCTTGTGTGTTTGTTGTGTCCTGACAGACAATGAGGAGGAGGAGGAGGAGGAAGAAGATGACATGGAGACTGAAGATCGAGACAGTGAGGATGCAGAGAAGCCCAACATCATCACCTTTGACCCCAGTCTCCCCACCTCACATGCTGTGAGTGATGCCAACGCTTTCTTCTTGTAGCTCCGCCCAGATCTTTTTGTGTTGTGTTAACTCTCTGTGACCCCTGTGGTTTCAGTACCTGGGCTCTGACATGGAGGAATTTCATGGCCGCACAGTCCACGACGAGGACAGCTGTCAGACCATCCCTGTCCTGCCACACACGGCCGTGATGCTGGTGCCGGGCCAGACGTTGCCTCTGCAGCTATTCAGGCCACAGGAGGTCAGCATGATGAGGAGCGTCATCCAGAGAGACCGGACCTTTGCTGTGCTTGCACACAGGTACTACTGATGATGGTCATTTGTGTCTCAATTAAAGTGGCACTCCAATGATTTCACACATAGATCAGTGTACGACTTATCATAAGGAGTTTTCTGTGACACTGGAGGGAACTTTTTTTAATCCCTGATGATGTTATTAGGGAGGTATCTTTACTTGATGCTGGAGACTTTAATCTTTTTAACGGAAAGCCTGATTACAAACTCGAGGCGTTTTTTGTGCTTACCAAGCTTGGTTAGTGGCTCTAATAGAAAGTATGCTATTCAAAGTCAAGATATTTTGGCCTCTGCTGCTTTGATTTGAGTGCCCTGGCCTTACGAAGGTAGAATACTAAATCACTGGAGAATTACTTAACATTATTATGAAGTTTGACTTTATTTAATGTTTGTTTCTGCAGTGATGCAGGCGAGCCACAGGCAGAGTTTGGGACCACAGCTGAAATCTATGCATATCGGGAGGAGCAGGAGTACGGCATTGAGACTGTCAAAGTGAAAGCTATAGGGAGGCAGAGATTCAAGGTCCATGAGATAAGAACTCAAGCAGATGGGTAAGTTGAAATTGCCCCATAAAACATGAACCAAAGGTCAGGACTTGTTGTGCACATCTGAAAGAACTGCCATCCCAAATAAAGATGTACACATTGTGGCGCTGTTCTGAAATCGACTAAGCCAGATGCTGTCTGCAGAAATGAGAGTCTCATGGGTATTTTTACCATTAAGTCAGGGATTGATTAAAAAAAGGAATATCATTTTTTAGGTAATTATCTGTAATATAAATATTTATATTAACATCTTTTTAGAATGAAAAACAGCAGTACTCTGTACCCTAAAACTCAGAATGCAGTTGTAAACATTTATTGAGATGTACTGAACTTGATGTAAAAATGAAATCTAACTTGAAAGTGTCAATGTTATACATACAGCAGATATGATGTGTATTTACTAAATGACAATGACATCATGCCAGATAGTGGGTTTAGACCGCTCATTTTCTTGGATCCCATTTAATATTGGTTGGTCAGGACTTCTGTCAAAATGTCTCAAGTGGTTCTATCACAGTTCACAGCTAGAGGGCAGACTTACACTTTTTACAGTCATCCTTTAAATGTGATCTGAAAACAATATAGTCAGTTTCCACCATGTGTTTTTGTAGGGGGCACGCACATTTTAAAAATAAGATTGTGTTTCTTTTACTCTAATACTTTATCAGAGAGGTTGTTTTTAATCATCAGTGTGGATTATAAGACGATGTAAAGCACAATCTTCCTGCTTCCTCTTATTTGAGGGTATTATAAACCATTGCAGCATCTATGGAGAAAAGTTACCCAGTTAAGTGTTACGGTCATACCATAGATCACAAGTACTTATGTCTTCCGCTGCACAGGAAATCACAGCTTACATAAAACTGAGTCTTCATGAAGACATATTTCCCTCATTTGCTAGTTGCTATTATATAATGCACACAAATTGCTCGCCATAATCTTGTTGACCTCTTGACGTACTGCAAGTTAAGCTATCATTCACTTTAGTGGCATCAGCCGATGTGCCCTCATCCTGAGGTTGTTGAGAAAATTATTTATAGATCACTAAACACAACCCAGAAATCCTGTAGCATCATTGTAAACCAAAATGAATATTGCAGCTCACACCAGGATATTAGGATTGATTTTTATGAACAGATTACATTAAAAATAAAAAGGAGTGAACTCAACGTTTTGCATGTTGCTTCATCTGATTGGCTCTCCAGTAGCATCGTATTAAAAGAGCCGTTTTGGAGATTATTCTTTATCATATTGATAAAGATTAAATAGAGATCCCATATGGAATATTGTCATTTTGCAGGATGGGAGCCTCATGTGGTGTTCATTTGTGGATGTTTGAATGTTTGGACTCCAGAAAGTTCACTGAGCATCTGGTTGAAGAGCTGGCAGAGAAAATGAACAGGCCGCACCGTTTTATGATCCTCTCACATTTGCAAACATCCTGCCACACACTTGATAACATTCAACCGGCACACCTTTTGTTTAATGTTACTCATCTGCTTGGTTTAACTCATCTGCTCGTCTTGCTCTGGTTTCTTTTGTTCCTCTACATTTGTCATTAGCTCCCTCTGTTTTTGTCCTCAGGATCAGACAAGCCAAAGTCCAGATCCTTCCAGAGAGAATCCTTCCTGATCCTCTATCTGCCGTGCAGCTAACGCCCCTCTCCAGGCTGCACATGCACCCCTCCTTCAAACCCCAGACTCAGAGCTGCAAACAGGCCCAGTGCTGGTGGAATAACTACCGACAGGTCAGACTCACTTACATGTAAATGTACTGCAATTTCAAGCATAACCTTCTGCTATTGCACCCTTTAAAATGAGAAAAACTTTATTGTCCATCACAAGGAAATGAATATTTGTCATTTATGTGGCTCACAAGTAAAAACATTTAAAACAGACTTTGAAAAAAAAAAAGTTTTGTCTTAACAGCTGCCTGTGGTCTGTGGTCATGCGAAAAAGTGAATGAGGCAATTAAAAGAAATTGTGAGACTTCATTGTTTTATGGGGGAAATTTGCAAAAATGTGCAACAAAATGATTAAGTCAATTAAAAATCAAACCGACAGTACTATACTGGCTGCAACTATCATAACAAATGTTTTACTGTTGTAGTTAAATCATTTTTAAAAAACTGTCCAGTGATCTCCCTCGTCCTCCATAATCTGTCTGTTTCTTAATTGGGGTGCATTTTGGATTTTTTTTGGTGGTAGGGTTGTTGCCTTGTTTGTTTTGTTAATGAGGTGTAATTACGCACTTATTATACGCCAATGCAAAAATATTTTCATGGTTTGAGTTGCCATTAAGGGAAATCTTAATGCTACCAAACACAGTGCAATGATATTGTAGACAATGGTGATTTTCCAACTTTTTGCTCCAACTTTATGTCAACATGTGACTTTGTACACAGGTGCATGTGGGTTTAATGGTCAGGTGTCCACATACTTTCAGCCATGTTGGTTCAGTTATGTTAATGTGAGAAAGGAACGAAAGAGGATCTGTCAAGATGTTTTATTGTTTCAGGAAAAAGTAACCACTGAACTGTAGCTTTAATTGACTAATGGTCCGTCTGTTGTTCATCAGAGGAAGTTTCACTGTGCCAGTCTGACGCCATGGCCACCCTGGGTTTACGCACTCTACGACTCTGTAAGCGTCTCACTGCTTGCACACTGCTTGCTTAGTGCATAAATAACACGTAAAATTGAATTTGAACTTTGTTTTTTCTCTGCGTCCTTTGTTTCACCTCGCAGGAGTCGCTCATGAACAGAGTGAAGAAGCAGCTCCATGAATGGGATGAAAATCTGAAGGATGACTCTCTCCCTACAAATGCCGTAGGTCAGCCTCTGCTCCATTTATTACAGATGGATCACAGACACGCACACGTTTGTCTCTCTGTTTCTCTGTGTTCTTCATGCCTTCTTTTTTCCTTCCTTTCATCCCTCCCGCTTTACTTTCTGTCTGGTTTCTGTCAGACTTCTCGTACAGAGTGGCGGCCTGTCTGCCTATAGACGACGCGTTGCGGCTCCAGCTGCTGAAGATTGGCAGTGCCATCCAGAGACTTCGCTGTGAGCTGGACATCATGGACCGGGTAAGTAAAAGGACACAACTCACCCCACCCACGCCAGCCTTTCAATCTCCTCTGTCATTGCAGTCGCAACATCATTTCCCTTTGTGGTTTGATTTGTGGGATAAGATCAGCTGTTCCTACTTGTGTTGTACTGTGTTCCTTGGTATATTTAAACTTCCCTGTCAGGAGCTAACAGATGTGTTGCTGCTGCAATATCTCAGACTGAAGTTGGCCTTTAAAACCAAATATGTTTGGAAATAGTTCAGTATAAGCAAGTAGCAATGAATTGTAATATATCAATAGTCAACACATTGTATATTTAGTGGGTATTTTCCAACATAGCAGCAATCGTTCAAACAGCAAATGGGCTGCATTTATATTGCGCCTTTCTAGTCTTCCAACCACTCAAAGCACTTTAAGCTACATGCCAACATTCACTCATTCACACATACATTCATTCACTGATGACGGGGACTGCCATGCAAGTTGCCAACCTGCTCATCATTTCTCATCATTTCTAAAGCTCATTCACACACCTCCAGTACTGTTAGTTTTGCTTTTAAGTTTTGACATCAGTATCAAACTGCAACAACTATACATAGTTATATAATCGTGATGTTTATGTTTTAAAAAAAGAGTAGAGTGTGAGACTAGAGGTGGTCAGGATTAACGTTGTCTCTCTTTATCTTTGCCTTTTTCGCATCACCACCAACATCCATATTTAAATATAAACAGAGCAAAGCTGTCTGGCCTCTGTATTCCTGGTTTACCTCAGTCTTGTGTGTCAGGGCGTTTAGGGGTTGTTTTTAGCCCTGCAACCGAGGTGGAACCAGTGAAGGCAACGTTGGCTGGTTGGGCCGTCCACCACTTTGGTCCGTACTGAAATATATCTCGACAGATATTGGAGTAATTCCCATGTTAATTTTAACAGACATTCATGTTTCTTAGGGTGAATTGTAATAATGTAAGTAGTGCTTGCCATCACAAAAACTGCAAATCCAATTTGAAAACGACGCAGTGACAGTAGGGTAAGGGTTAGGTTTTTTTTTAAAGTATTCAGTAAGATTTGAATTTGAATCCTACAGCGACACTTTTATGACATATTCCAGGGTTAGAAAGGTCTCGTGCATTAAGCTCAAAATACACACACACACACACACACAAGCTCTTAGCTGTAACTTGATGTGTGAAGTTCTTCTTAAATGTATCTGCCCATTATCCCAGTATTTCCTGCAGTCTGACTGAGCCATCCGGCTTGTTGCTCTTGTCCAAGTTTAAAAGATGAGATGTATTATTATCACATCGTCACTTAGTGAGAGCAGTGAGGATGCATTTAGTGAACTCTCGACATGTATACTGTATATCCTTTTGTAATGTGTCATTATCTCTTCTCCTCAGTGCACATCACTGTGCTGTAAGCAGTGCCAGGACACAGAAATCACCACAAAAAATGAGATCTTCAGGTGAGGACTTGAATCATTTGATTCACTAATAATGATCAAGAATATCATTTAATGGAGCCAGAGACATTTCAGGCTTTTAGATTTTGAGGTCTTTACTGAAAAAAACACATTAAAACAGCCTGACTGTGGTACTTATCCAGGAACAAATCTGCTCCTATTTATAACTGCGTTGTGTATTTTTGTAATGACCTCCATGACTGTAATCACTGTAATTATTAACACATCAAAGTCAACACTAGTTTGACGGTCTGAAAGACTAAAGTCTGGGGTTACATCATGAAGATAAGTGGCCGTTCTCTGCACCTCCACACTCAGATGCTGTTATGTAACGTAATTGTCTAACTGTCTGTGACGTATGATGGTCAGCGTGTTTGTCCCAGAGTGACACACAGAACCCGTAACACTGATGATGAAATTGTCCAGACCCTCTCTGTACGTTTATATGAAAAGTGCATTAACGTTATTGTCTGAGAACATCCAGATAATCTGAGCGAATGAGTGATCATGTGTTTAATTTAATTTTTGAAGATAGATACTCAAAAGGTGTGAACTTTTGAAGCGGACTTCCTCTGATGAACAAAACATTGTACCTAACTAATGCATTTTCAATCAGGGGCACAAAACCAGAGCTGGATTACACTGAGGAGGTACTTGAGAAGCCGACCTAAATAGGGATTTTTGGTGATGATTGTGTTTTAAAATTGTGTTTTTGGGTTGTATGTTCTGCAGAGATCTGTGGATTTAAAAGATGACTTAAATTTAACCTGAAAGAGTTTGAGTTTGAAAAACCATTTTCTCGTTGTAATTTAGTCTGACAACACTCACAATATTTTGACTACCAGACAGTCAGGGATAGAACGATAAAGATCTAGACTTATTTCCATCGTTGTTTCAGGTGTTATGAAATATATTGTGAGTCTTATTTCAAAACAGAAGCTAGAGGATGATGAATCTCTTCTTACGGGAAATATTCCTCTCAGAGTGGCCTTTTTTTATGTGACTGTACAGTTACCTTTCAGGCACATAATCCATTCTGATATTTTTGGAAACACTGTAGTGTCGATAAGAATTTAAGGTTTGTGTATTTGAACAGTGCTTGGCTGGAGTTTGTTATAATGAACTCGCAGATCAGCATTTTGAGGCCGTCTGCATCCCTTTGGAGTCTCTATTCAGTGTTCTATTCTTTCAATGATGTTTTGTTTTTGGTTGAACTCTTTTTCTTAAAGGGCAGGTTCACAATTTTTAAAATCTGTCTTCAAAACAAACAGGAAACAGGGTTGTATGTTGTAATGTAATCCCTCTTGTTCATACTGAACTCTAGAAAATCCCCTCCAAATGTGCTTAACATGAAAGTGATAGGACAAAATCCACTGTTCACCTTTTGTGTGAAAATGTGTATAAAAGTTAATCTGAAGATAAAATCTGAAATAAAATAATATGCATATCCTCCAAAGTTTTTAGTATAAAAATCCCTCTTAGTGTGTCATCAGACAGTGTTTTCCTTTTCAGCTGTGGTAGAAGGATTGTAACTAAACAAAAAAAATGGCACTAGAAAACAGTAACTTTGACTAATTTGGACATTTGAAGCCTCATTAGATTACAGACTTTGTCCCTCATTTCTTACAATGTAATTGAAGGGACACAAAATTCACAGACCTCGTTTTAAGTGAAAATGTATTCAAAGTTGTATAAAGTTAATATAAGTCTTCAGCAGTCTGAGTTCGTCAAATAAAGTGGATATCTTCCATAGTTTGTCTTTTCAGTGAAGAATTTCCTGTTTGTGTCTTGATGGTCAGTGTTTTCCTGTTTAGCTGCAGCAGAAGCATCATAACAAAAAGAGGCAATTTGGCACTGAAGTAACTTTGAAAGATATTGACTTGACTTTACTAAATTGGCTGACTGAAGCTTCATATTAGTTTCAAATAACTGTTACATTTTTGCATGGCAGGATGTCCCCCGTCAATTACATTGAACATGCATTATAAAGGGATCTTTAAATGGTCAGTATGAACAGAAGGAATGATTACAGCAAGAAAAACATGTCTCAGTGTTTGTTTGGGCATCTGACTGTTGTTTTTGGGACAGACTTTAAAACCCTGCCTTTAAGTCATAATCACTGCTGCTGACATATTCCACCTGCCTCTTCTTTCTCTGCAGCCTGTCTCTGTACGGCCCCATGGCGGCATATGTCAACCCTCACGGCTACGTCCATGAAACCTTGACTGTCTACAAAGCCAACAACCTCAACCTGGTTGGCAGGCCATCCACACTGCACAGCTGGTTTCCAGGGTAACTCTGTCGCTCACGGCATTTAGCTCACTATCCTTCCTCTCTGACCTATGCAGTGTATGGATAACTCAGACCCCTCACCGCGCTTTTCACCGCTTTCATAAATGCATCTTTTTAAATAAGGGCATACCTGTGACACCAGAGGTCTAAAACAGGCTTCAATACACAATTTGGTTTAGCTGTAATCCATAGTGACACAGTCTGGTACCTGGAATTGAAAGCCTTTGGCCTTAACTCGTGGCATTATAATCAATAGTGTCCTTTATTCTAATCAATGGTGCATGTATTTGTCTCTTCTTAGTGGTCTGGGGTCATTGTAGAAAAAACAGGTTTCAATAGAGAGCAGCAGTGGGGCACAGCCTGTCCCAAGCACGTAGTTTCATTTTCTGTTACATGATGCATTTGTATTAGCATTATTCTCTCACTGGTATAAGTGTGTCTAGTTTTAAAAACCACTTCAGGATTTCATGAATTATTTATCTGAATAGTTTTCAGTTCACCAAAGGAATTACATCACTGATAACGACAAGAATGTCAATTATGGAGTTTTAGGTGTTCATTTGAGCAGTAAGCAACAGGCTGTGATATTATGGTAAACTCTGCAGCTTCGTGCCTCGATAAAATACCAATGTATAGACTGCGAAAGTTAATACAAATTATATTTTTGAAGCATGAATGAAGAATATACCTGTATTAATAGAGGGTTAATTAAATTCTTCTTCCCTGAGAGGATCTGAATGACATATTTAGTGCCAGTGTGAGTTGTGTTTCATGTTAATATTTAAAATACTTGCCTTATATGAATACATCACTGAAAATGTATGTTTAACAGCTGCAACCTGCGATTATTTCCATTATCGATTAATCTGTTGATTATTTTCTGGATTAATTGATTTGTTTGGTCTAAAATGGCCAGAAAATTGTGAACATCTTTTAAAATGTCCCACATAATTCCAACAATGTCTTGTCCTAACAATCCACAATCTAAAGTTATTCAGGTTAGTATCATAGAAGCCTTAAAAAAAAAGAAGGAAAAAAAAAATCACATTTAAGAAGCTGAATCAGATTGTTATATTTCTTCCTTAAAAAAAACTCAAACCAATTAACTGATAATGTTTAAGTTTTAAATCTCAGAGGCTCTGAAAATGTGTCTTCTTCATGCAGGGCAACAGCTGTTATTATTTTTTTGAGACCAGTTATGAACTTGGGTCACAGCAAAAAACATCTCAAAACCCATCTGTAACATAATGAACGTCTCAAATGTTGATCCATATTGCAGCACTTGTGTCTCAAAATGGCTAAAAACTTTATTCCTATGTTTGACTGAGATGTTTTTCTGTGGATGTTTTGATGCTTTTTCCCACTATTGGACTCTGTTGTAACTGCTGTGAATACAAACAAACCACAGCTACTGAACAGTTAGCTGTTACAAATTTCGAGTCTATAATGGGGTATATGAAACTCACAAGATAGATTCTAAGTGATTTTACTCCTTTAAAACTTTCATTTTAAGAAAATATCATCTCCTTCCTTCTTTTCTCTCAGGTATGCCTGGACAATTGCTCAGTGCCGAACCTGCGGGTCTCACATGGGTTGGAAGTTCACAGCCACCAAGAAGGACTTGTCTCCGCCTCGTTTCTGGGGTCTGACTCGTTCAGCCATGCTCCCCCGTATCCCCCACGGCATGGGGGATGACGGGAGGGAGGGCTCTCGCCTGCTCTGCCTGTGATGTCAGACCATCATTTCCCCTTGTTAAAAAAAACAAACAAAAAAACCCCTGCAACCCTTCCCTCTAAGCCTTGATTGTCAGCCACACTCTGGCTGTGATTACTTTTAGTAATCAATGCATCACACCCCGCCTGTCACCCCTGGCAGTAAATCCATCATATTAGTGGAAAGGTCACTCGGCCTTTAAATGGCACTCAAAAGACAACAGGTCGGAGGTAGTGATTGTTCTTAAAGGTTCTTAAATTGTAGATGCATCATTTAGACCACTCGGTGCGTTGTGAGAAATTGAAAAAGAAATGGACGATAACAGGTTGAACAGATTGACATCATCACATGTGGTAGTCCTAGCATGCAGCTCGCTGATCTGCACCCCTGTCCAGCTGTGTTCTTGGTCACTGCAGAAACACAGAAACACAAAAGCGATGCCTCATGCATTATGCTTTTCACCCTTCAACTCCTGTCCTCTGTGTGATGGAGAGTGTGACTGCATGCAATTGAGATAGCAGGCTACTTCAGCCACTAAAATCTGCTGTATAACCAACCAGTCAATATAAATTCACATTCAGATCCCTTGTGTGTTTTTCAAATAGGTTTTCTGATGTTATTGACGACGGCAGTTGTTTTGAATCTTTGGATTAAATTGGACGTATTTTTGTACGCAAGAAGATGGAAATGAATATACTCTTTCATGTGTGGAATTTATGTGCTTTTTATTATCACACCAGTTTTTGTGTAATAAAAAAACACTGAGGAGACAATGATACCTTGTAATACACTTGATAAAATCAGGCTTTGTATTCCACAAAGACTCATTGTCTTGTTAGATGATGTGCTTCAGGAAATGAGCATTATCTCTGGTTGCACAAGTGAAAGATTAGAGATGTCTCGGTGCTGAATGGCGGACAGGTTTTTCTTTTTTTCAAAAGGTCAAAGCTCATTAAGACAGAGAGCGAGATAAACATTTACCCCTTCTTCATTTAGTTCATATTCAGTGTGGCATTTTAAAATAGTGTGCCTACGCTCCAGCTCAGTGTCTTCTGATAAGTTTGATATATCAGTCAACCCCAGACGAGAATGAAAGATTGTAAAAGTGACGATAAGATTTAATTGTTTTAGTTTTTTCGGTATGCTCTTTAATTTGTGGTGTCACTGCTTTCAGGATTTTACTTCATGCGAATTTGTTGCAAGGTGCTGGCTCACGTTTGTATAAATGTAACTGTAAATAAGAGGTACAGTTATAGTGTTTGTTGCTCTTCTGTTTGTAGAATCCAGCTCTGATTTCATTTTGCTTTTCATGGCAAAAGATTTTTCCATCAGTAAGCGGATTGATTAAACAAAATAAGAAGTTGTCAAGAATATGAAGATGTTCTTCTGAATGAAATATTTTTGGGTATTTGATCAAAGAAATAGTTTGACATTTTGGGAGATGTGGTTGTTTGCTTTCCTGCCACAAGTTAGATAAGAATATTGACACCACTAACAAAATTCACCTAGTAGCACCTCTAAAACTCATGTTCTTTGTTTGTTAGCTACAAAAAAGTGCAAACATATCAGTTTGTGAGTTTGTGTAAATAAGCATATTTCCCAAAATGTCAAGCTATTCCTTTATATGGGAGGGGCCTTAAAGGACAGGTTCACAATTTTTCAAGTCTTAAAACAACAGCCCGGTCCCCTAATGAACATTGAAGTCTATATGAAGATAAGCGCTGAGGTAGTTTAAAAAAGTGCATATTTTCCAAAGTTTCAGTCTTTTTAATAAAAACTTTGTTTTCTGTTTTTTTAACAAAACGAGACAGTAACTGTGAAAGATATAAACTTGATTTGACTAATTTGGGCAGATGAAGTCTCATTAGCTTTTTCCCCCATTTCTTACATTGTAAGTGCATTATGAAGGGATTTCTTAATGACCAGTATGAACAAGAGGAATGATTACTGCAAACATGTCTCAAAGTTCATTTGGGCACCTGACTGTTGTTTAAGAACAGACTTGAACATTTTTGAACCTGTCCTTTAATATTCCCCATATCACATCACCACCATGTCATGGGTGTCCAGTTTTGAGTTGTGTTTACGCCGAGTGAGAAAAATAGCTTCTTTTTTTGTTTTTGTTCTCAGGCAGAGTTTGCCTAGAATTAATTTTAATTGATGTTCATATTCTTGTGGTAGTCCCTTTTTAAAAAATCAGAAAATGTGAGCTTCCTCAGAAATAGCTTCTGACTTTGATCATATTTATTTACTTATGATTTATTTGCCGGACCCTTCATCAGCTTCATATCATATTATCTCATCGTCTTTGTTTAATTAAGAAAAGTTTTTTTTCTGTCATATCACTGGTTTAGCGTTCATCAGGCTGTCAGACTTTCACATGCGCCCGACAATATGGATGCTTCACTGAAGAAATCGATGGCCTGGTTCCCAAAAAAAAGGCCTCTGTTTGTTTTTCCATGTTGTTCAGTGTACCACAGAGTAAAATAAACATGCAGTTATCCTGTGAGTCTCCTCTGATTAAACTGTCTTTGTCACCACAGATGCTGAACATGTTTCAGCAGGACAGTAAAGGCAGGGAGTGCATTGAGAGTCATAAATTTGACAGTTAAGACAACAGCACTCCTGTGTGTGTGTGTGCGTGGGGGGGGGGGGGGGGGGGTGCTTTTTGTGCTTTCATGTGTCTGCATGGACTTAACACATTACTGGGTTTGCATGTCTATTATTACTTAATATTGCGCAGACACGTTTGATCTGAGGTTTATCTGTATGGTTGCACATTGAGGGTCTAACAAGGCTCTGTGAGTGGAAAAAGAGCCATGGCCACTGTGCCTCATTGATGCCTTTTAACGTGAGTTTCCATCAGATCGGATCATTAAGAGTGAAGAGGCAGACAAGGTTGGCAACTCGTGACTTCTCATAACTCAAATGTGACTCGTTGAAGCTCAGTCCGTCTTCCTCCTCCTCAGGTGTAAGCTCAAATTTTACATGGTAGGATAAAACCAATGGACAATCTTTGCTCAAAGTCCATTTGACAATATCGGATGTCAAACTCAAATTTTTACCCATCACAAAATAGAAGTCCTAAAGGTGCTCAGAATAGTGCAAAGTTGCACATCTACAATCAAGCTCCAGAACGAGCGTGTAAGTGAACCTTGAGTGGAGACTGTTTTCTCACTAACATTCGTTGCTGTGGACTAGAAAAGCATCATGTATGTATGATGCAAGATTTATTAGTATATTCATTTATGTGTGAGCATGCGTGTGTGTTTAAGTGATGCAAGCTCACATTAGGGTTCATTATTTTCAATCACAGTCAGTATGCATGTTGTACTGAATGCTTGCAGCTGGTTTGATGTAACTCACAATGAGTCACACACACATACTGTATTTCTGAACATGCAAAACCCAGCTCTGCAGTATGCTTTATATAAATGGGGTCTCAAGTAGCTGTGGTAAATTATGTTGAGTAATATTTCACTGAAAGACTTGATTAAATTAAACTTGATTACATTTTGAGATAAGATGAAACATTGAATTAACAGTGAAATGAGGTAATTGTGGCACCAAACATAAGGGAAGCATCACTGTAATTTAGAAGTGAAATGACTGTCAATCCATTTAGTTTGATGAAGGAAAAAGTAGAATCTGTTAAATCTGAAATTTATATTAAATTTGATTTTGTAATATATAATAATTATAATAATTGTGTATATCTAATTAAAGGTGATGCAGCTGCTGGGGTCTTATCAGGATAGTGTAGAAAACAGGTTTATGTTTATGGCCTATTCAATGTCTCCGTGTTTGGTCAAGACAAGAGTAAACCATGATGGTGAAAAACAAGAATGTTTTAATGAAGTTTTTTTACTGAGCACGACTCAAAAGTAATACACATTTCTCATTTTCAGTGAACTTTCTCTTCATTCATTTTACTTTTACACTAAGTGAAGATAACATAAGTGAAAATATGTTCAGATATTCATCACTGTGCTTGTCAGTTGTCAGGCTCCTTGGTAAAATGTCTTGAAAAAAACAATAAAAATAATTCAACCCCCCAAATCATTTGAAAATGTTCAGTGTAGAACAAATAGAAAATCTCAAGTTATTAAGGTGAACAGCAGCTGAATGGAGACTTTAGTGAGGATGATAGGTTTGCCACCTATACCACTGACTGACATCAACAAGGAAATATACAGTGTATACATTGTCATGTATTATGAATACACACACACATATATGTATGTATGTATATAAATACATATATGTGTGTGTCAAGGTTAACATGTTAGTAACACAGCAATCAAGAGAGGACGGGTGAGTGAGTGTAACTAGTTCCTAACTGGTATCATAACTGACAGCAGATTTTTGAAGCATGCAGTATTTCATTGTTCTGGATTGTTTAAATAATAATAAACATACATTTGCTTAAAGAAAGCATATGTATCCACTACCATGTTAATAAGAGTATTAAAACCTTGAAAAATATCCCTTTAAAGTACATTTAGAAAAAAATTTAAAATGTGCAATTAATTTGAGTGATTAATCGCAAGTTAACTCATAACATATTTAATCACGATTAAATATTTTAATTGCTTGACAGCCTTAATGTGTGTGTGTGTGTATATATATATATATATATATATTAACAATGTGTGTTATTATATTAACACAATTTGAGTGATTAATCGCAAGTTAACTCATAACATTTAATCACGATTAAATATTTTAATTGCTTGACAGCCTTAATGTGTGTGTGTGTGTGTGTGTGTGTGTATATATATATATATATTAACAATGTGTGTTATTATATTAACACACATTGTTATGCTCCTGATTGTTTTGGGGAAAATGGTTAATAATAATGACAAAGATGTTGCAAAGCTCCAAAGTAGCACCTTAAACTGGTGACACACTGGAGCCACAACAAGAAGTATAGCATCACACACAAAAAGACAAATAAGCAACTGCTGGATTCTGTGTAATCAAAGCTGTGTACAACCTTCAGATATTTTCATGAAGTCATTTTAACATCCTCAGATCAAACCCAGACTGCTGTGGCTGCCATAGTGACTAAGAAAAACCTTGATACTGACTGCTCTATTGGCTGCCAGTGTACATATTCCCACACAGGGAACAGAGCACCAACAACCTGCCTCCAGCCTGGTGTATAACAGAGCGTTTATTTCCTAATTTTTCACATTTTCGTAAAAATAATGACTGTAAGAAAATGATTGACTAATTATTGGAAAAAAGTGTGAAAATGTAACCTAAGCATATTTTATCCTGACTTTTGCGGCATGTATGTGTGTGTGTATACCTGAGTGTAGCTGAGAATAAATGGGTCACATTCCTTGCGTGTGTACTTTATGCTTGTGTAACTGACATTTTTCAGGCTGTGTCAGGTCTGCATGCCGTTCCCCCTGTGTGAAATCCTTCATCCTGAGTCACTTAGCAGATAGTGCACATACCATGTGTGACATACAGTTACCAATTTTAAAACTGGCTAATAACTCTTTATCATAGTAAACTGTGATAGACATGGAAAAATACTTTCACGATGCCGACAGTGTGCTCCTCCTCTGTCTTCACGTCAAAGTGAGAAATAATCTACACATTAACCTCTCTTGGCTCATTGTAAACTACCTTACTAAATCATCACTAAATTTTACACTCACATAAAACATTTTTAAACAGTTTGTAGTACATAACTAACTTTTTGATAACATTCCTCTGTGCATCAACTTTAACTGATTAATTTACACTGAATTAGTGACCCACACTCTGTGGAGTATTTTTGTATTTGATACTGAGCTTTATTTGAATCAAGGTTGATATATTTATACCTTTATACTTATTCAAGTAAAAAGACAAAGGAGTTGCAGGAACATGACTTTATTCCACAACACTTTCTTTGGTAACAGAAGAACAATATTTTACAAACTTTACAGTAACTTGTGACCACAGTGAATATTTACAAATGTGAAAAACATATTTCATATCTTTAGGTAGCCTACTGTACAGTATGATACAACAGTGTTTGTGGGAGGCAGCATATTTTAAACAATGTTGTTGTTTTTTTGCTGTTCATGAAAACACATATGTGCTTGCTGACAGCTCAAACTGCAGAAAATAAAGCTGTTGTGTAGATGCAATATAGTTTCAAGTCTCTGATCTTAACTCTAAAGGCTCAAGTTTTTACATGCTGCATTACAGTCAAATGCCCGTTTTGCCAATACACAAAGAAGCCCAAACCCACCTTCTTTTAAATGTTAGGCATATCAAACCTGTCCCAGTCAAAATGATGTGACGATATGAGCCACAACCAGCAGTTTACTCTATGGTTTATCTATCCTGACACTTTACTAAAAAGCAACTGCAGCCTAACAAAACTGCACCCTGTGTTTTTGTCATCAACATCTGGAGCGCAGTTGTCACTCATGGGCACCTATTTCTGGTTTGCTTTCCGTAAGTGGTTCTAGGACATGCCATATTTTCAAATGTCAGGGACCCATGGAGATTGTCTTACTATCATTATATCTGCTGCTCAGAGGAACATTCATCCACATGCGGAGAGAGCTCAGGGGCAGTTCATCAAGGCGCGCAAACTTTGCGTCGCTTTTTCCTTCAGGCTTTTCCCGTCTCCAGGTTCACTGGGTGCTTCTCATTTGAAGTCGGAGACATTTTTGGCGCTCATGTACAATGTGCTCACAAGCGTCGCCTCTTCGTGCATTGAATCCTTACCGTGGGACTGCCGCCGGCACAGGAGCGTCAGCAGCCTCTTGGGAAACTGGCCACTGAACAGGAGGTAAATGCAGGGGTTCGCACAGCTGTTCAGACTGGCCAGCAACATCAGGATGGTGAAAGTCGCAGCTGGAATGACAGGAGAAGCGCACCGCGTCACAAGTTTGCAAAGAAATGTCATTTGCTTATTAATAAATGGTGATGTTTGTGCGTAAATGCACATCGCTAGCGCGTCGAGACTCTGGTGTGTTACAGAAATAAAATAAACTACTTTGGGCTTTATTGTGATGAGCTGAAACTGAGCACCAGCCACAAATATTTACTGACTTACTTTCTTTTGGTGCATCGGTGTCCCAGGCGGACCAAAGCTGGACAGTGAAGAAGGGGGACCAGCAGACAATGTAAGCCAGCACTATAACCACAGTCATTTTCAGCGTCTTGACCCGTGCCTTGGACATGCCGGCCACACCGCTGGCTCTGGACGGAAGCGGCAGAGCCACGCTGCACTGCTGCTGAGTTTTTTGGTATAGGTTGATCTGGATGGCTCGGCAGATGCGCACTTGGCAAAAAACAACTGTGATAACAGGTAAAATGAAAATGACCAGCGTGGTCCAGGTGACGTAAGTCTTCAGTCCCCATGGCTGGATAAACTTGGCCCAGCAGTCAAACACACCTGGTGCAACTTCAACCTGTGAGAAAATGAAAACCTGTGGCAGGCTGCCCAGCAGAGAAACCCCCCACGCGACGCACACGGGGATGTTCAGTCGTGCACGTGTCCGCTGAAACTTCACCATCGGGTTGCACACAGCTTGGTATCTGTCCACCGTCATCACCACGATCATGTAGGTTGAGGAAAACATGCCAAGCACTTGCAAGTACTTCACCAGGCGGCACACCAGGTCCGGCCCAACGAATCTGTCAGTGATGTCCCACATGAGCTGCGGACAGACCTGGAAGAAAGCGACCACCAAGTCCGCCAGGCACAGGTGAAACACAAAGACGCGCATCCTGGTCACCTGTTTGCGCTGTCTCCATAGGACGAGCAGCAGGGCGCTGTTGAGGATGGCGGCGCTGACGAAGACCACACTGAGCAGTGCGATCTCCAACCTGGCCAGACTCTCGTCTCTCGGCACGTCCTCCGCATCCATAAAGCCACTGTCATTGACTGGGAGCATTGTGCCTGGGTGCTGGTGTCAGTGCTCAGACTTGCAAACTTGACGAGGGGGAATAAAAAAATGCTAAAACTTTGCCTTTTTAAAAAGAAATATAGATTCTGAAAACGTCGTGTACCTAAATTGCTGTATTGTAAGAGCTGGCCCTAACCAATCAAACTGCAAAACTACATTTTAAAAAAATCAAGGCACTTTAGAACACACATCTCGACCTACCTTCAGGCAACAGATATGTGTCAAATGTGTTGAATTTGAATTTCAGCCTCTGATGTTGTTCAATTCAGGTTGGGAGTAATGTCTGGAGATGCATGGGGTTTTGCGTGTTTTATGTGAGGATGTCACTGGGTGGAGCTTACATTTATTTAGCACTATGACTACCACACTTGTGAGTCTTTTCAGAAACTGAAAAAAATCCACCAGGGTCGCTTGGTATCATATGATAAGGATATTTCATTTATGCTTAATCGCTTTAAATACTGTATGTTGATCATACTTGGTGGCACAAGGATACAGACCCTTTACTGAAGTAAATTGGCAATACCAGAATGTAACAATATTTGATTAGATACTGAATTCAAAATTGTACCGAGATACTATCAGAAAAAAAGGACTTACAGTAGCCTATCAAAAAAAGAAAGAAAAGAAAGTAGCATAATGGCCCCAGCTTATTACACATTTCATTATAATATGTTTTTTTAAAGATGGCTAATGCATAAATGTGAAAGCAACATTTCAGTGTTTTAGTTGGTACTTTATATTCTGCTGGACAGTTTAATCTTAACAAGTTGTCTCTAACTGATTGTGTTTTGTAGTTATGTAAAATCGTTGTCATATGTTATAAACTGTCTGATAAATGCAGTAAAGTAAAAAAGTACAACATTTGCCTCCAAAATGTAGTAGATTAAAAGTAAAAAGTAGCTGAAAATGAAAATACTCAAGAACAACTTTAAAATTGTATAGTAGTGTAGATTGTGGATAGTTGCAGCACTTACGCAATTACTCAATTGAGACTATTTACAGTGCACCACCACAATTTTAATAGATTGAATTTATATCTATCAGCTTAGTACCCACTTAATTAAAATATGTCCATTTGAAGAGAAAGCACATGTTGCAACTGACCTCATACCTGGTGACAATTCTCCAGGGACGGTGGCAACATACAATTAAATGCATTAAAATGATATTCATAACCGTAGTTTTTATTTTATGTGCCATATTAGTCTGAATATTTTACAATGTACTGTATGAAACTGAATAAGTTCATTTGTTTTGTTTTGGCCTGTGCAGCTGTTGCTGGACTAGGAAATTAATCTTAGCACATTTCAGCAATAGATTAAACAACAACAGATAAAAATGTCTATAGTTTCTCCTAACTTATAAACAAGTAATTCACATAGCTAGGGTGCCACCATGGTGAAACCATATGTGACCAGACTGCTCTCATGATGCTCACTGGAGCATCAGAACATATTTTTTCAATCACACCAGTAGGTAGCAGCATTTTGACTGTTTTATAACACAAGGAAGGAAAAAACTTACTGCACCTTTAAACAACATTAATATATCTTTATCCATAAGCTTAATCAGAATGTAATCAGATTTTTGTAGTTTTTGTATTAGTTTTTAATGTGTATACTCAGTATGGGGACAGTTGCAATCCCAACAGCCATTTTATACTCAGTATGCCAGCATTACACAAGAACCTTGATGCATTTAGTCAAGTCAACATAGTGATTAGAATCATATCAAATTGTATTTTTTTCATACAAACAGTCGGGATAGTATAACAAGAACACAGATCATGAAAAAATATATTCTTTCATACCTCCAAAACTTATATTTGGCAGTCAGTTACACTTAGCTGCCCTCTTAGGAGAGGGGCTAACTGGGCAAGTTCAGAATGAGTTTCATGGTTGTATCGATTGGAGGAATATGACACTATTGTAACCATCCCCATCTTATCTTAGCATATTTATAATGAATTGGACTTATGTTTTATTCAGTTATTCACAGGCTGTGGATTCCTTACTGCTAATGAATCCGCTCTATATTTGAAATGAGACAATAAGCAAGAGTCTGACATTTTACACGTTAACAATATCCGTTAGGATATAGACATACATACACATTTTATTTCATTTATTTTATTTATTTTATTGACAAAAAAGGGGAAAAAAACTTTATATGTACACAACGTACTAAACCATATACATTCTGGGTACATATAACAAATACAAAGAAAAGTAAATGTATATGTAAAGAAAATGTATACATTACAACTAGAAATTAACGCTAGGGGGATGGGGACCTACTGCATATAAATATTTTTACCATAGCACAATGTGTTACAGTTTTAATTGCTTTTGGTTTTAGGGAGGATTGAATTGAATGAATGTATTGTTTGATCTCATTGCTAAATGCAATAAGGCATGGTTTCTTACCTGTAAATGTAATAAGATAAATACTTTATTGATCCCAAAGGAAATTAAGGCATCCAGTTGGCCATATTAGGTCAGGTCAAATGAGAATTTGTCTGTGTGTTATTTTCCATGACACCAAACAATACATTCTTCCAAATTAAATTAAAGCTTTCATCAATATTTTCAACAATAAAATCACAAAGATTTTGCCAGAATATCTTCACAAATGGTCAATGCCAAAATAAATGTACAATAGCTTCTGGATATTCATAACAAAAACTACAACTCACATCAACGTCTCTTTTAAATCTCTTTTTAAGATAATTTTTATATGGATAGACTTTATGAATGAGTTTAAAGGACATTCCCTTAACTTTATTGTGACACTTTTTTAACACATCATAAACACAGCATGAAACTCTACAATGAGCCCGAGATGTCGTCATCCTCCTCTCGACTAATCACAACACAGGATAGTGTGACGTCCCAGGACTCTCAACCGGAAGTGTGGAGGTAAACACAACAGTTGAGAAGAAGCGCTGCAGTGTTACATAAGTTGTTACTCGCTGAGTATTTTAAGTAAACGATGTAATGTTACGGGACTGATTGAACAACTTATCATTTTGTTTATAACTTATTCGCGTGTCGATAAACAGATAACAGCTAAGGGTCATGGATCTTTTGAAATCTGCTAGCGAGAGTTAGCTAAACGGCTAGTCCCAGTTTGTAACAGTTTAACGTCAACTCGCTATCAGCAGCAGCAGCAGCAGCTATGCCTCAAGAGGAAGAGCAGGCTCTGCCCCTGGTCCGCTCCCTCAACACTCGGATAGTCGTCAATCCTGTGTTTTGTAACCGCAGTCCCCGTGTAGTGCGACCGCTGTGGATAGACTTCCGCGGGGCTCCTCGGGCATACCCCGATCTACAGCCAGGGACAGGACGGAAGATGACTACATACGTCGGTATGCCTCTCAATTCTTACCACCTACTTCTGCACCGAGGTTTTGAATAACGTTTGCTATTTTGGCTCAAATTTGTTAGCAAAGCTTGTAATAAAGAGGAGTTATTTGGTGTCGACATCCATCAGAAGTCAGTTTACAACTCTTTGAATGTGTTGACATGGTGAACAAGTCCTCCTTTAAACTAAATAAAACAGAAGGACTTTAAAGATTAATACATTTCTCCACAGGTGGTAATTAATGTGAGAACTCCTAGCATGCTGTTCTTTTTCTCATACAGTATCTTAGACAAACATACTCTTTAGTCGATCACAGTGCTTAAATTCTGATACGGGGTGAAGGGAACATTTAAGGGAATCATAAATATTGATATTTCAAGGCTGATTCTCTGTCTTTTACACATATAAAAGAGTGTTAGGCTGATATTTTCCCATCCAGACCACATTACACCAGGTCCAGATCAAATGTCCTTTTCTTTTTTTAGTTTTCACAAATAGATTAAAGGTTTCACAAATCTGAAACTGTGTTTTAATGAGTCTATGGACTCTTCTTGGTAATCTAGTCCAGATTTGACAAGGCAAGCAAAATAATTTTTTGGTCTGGCCCTGGTCTAATGTGGTCTGGGTGAAATGTCATTTTTTTCCAGTTTTCTTAAGAAAAATGTAAGTTCCACAAATCTGTTTGTGTATTTTAACAGTATTAAAGCTTTTGCTATGATGTTTAGCACTTATTCACAAGCGTAACTGGTGCAAAAATCACTAAATATCATTATTTATGTTTTCCTTAACTCATCCCTTAATCCTGAACAGAAAGCTGCTAATCAATGGCTAAATCCAGAGTCGGTCACTAATTTAGTGACTAACTAATTTGACCAAAGTCATCAGCTCAAGTCTTGATGTTTTGATTTTCAGCTTACAAAGACAGTTTGTCTGCTGGAATGTTATCACATGTGGGCAGTGTAATATGAACTTTTATTTAAAAATGCTTTATGTGTGTGTGCTTCCCAGGTCACCCATGGATGTTCAGAGATGTAGAAACTGATGAGCTGCTGTTGGTGAACTGCAAAGAGTTGTTTCTTCCCAAGCCATCAGAGAGTGGAAATACATATGCCAATATCACTTTACCAGGTAAGATTTGTCAGATGACCCATTATGATAATCATATTTATCATTAGATGCAGTGTGTAATACAGCTATTTCACTGTAGACTGTGTCTGAGCATACTTTGACTGGCAGTACACTCAAGATGAAATCACATTTGGGGTATTATGAAAGGCTGGCAAACTGCTGTTGAATTTCCAGTCTGGTGGTTTAAAGGGAGGCAAATTACATTTATTAAACAAACATGTTTTATACAGTTTACAGCCTCAAGGATCGTGCGCTTCAGGTTATTCGGCGTCTGGTGCGACCACAGCACTACAGGAGTTTGGAAATAGCACGGTGTCTAATTGAGGAGCTGGAAGATGGGCCCAGTGTGTTGAAAGATCTCCATCGCATGAACCAGAGAGTAGAGCAGCATCTGCTAGAGAGGATCCAAGGCCAGGAGGAATGAGGCATGAAACCAGATGGATATAGATCACTCTTGGACATCTATGCTGTCTTGCACATGGTTAGAAAGAACATAAGTCAGAATCATTGAACTTGATTCTTGGATGAGTCAGCAGCTGCTGTAGAGACTTTCCCACATAACTTTGATATGCTGCCTGTTTGTCATTTTCACTCGCTGGCTTTAGCAAACGTCATCATTTCTCAACGTTAAAAAACTGTATGTAGTTAAATCAGAGTATGTAGCAGGAAGAGGGATTTTGATATAATGTGACAAAATATCTTCTATAAAATATTTTTGTGTGTCCTTGGAAAATGTTACTAAGGATTACAAGTACCTAAATGTCCTGAAGAAATTATATTCTTGATGTAACATATAATAATTTGTTCCATTTTGTTTCATAGATACAATGTTTTAGCTTCAGTCCTAAATATCACAATTTATGAAACTAAATAAAATAAATTTGATAGGAGATACATATATGCTCCTGATAAGATTAAATAACTATTTCAGTTATCTGCACACGTTCCTCTCAAAGAATCTTAGTTATCTTTGCTCGTAGGCATACTAGTTTAACCAAGACTGAATTGTGTATTATCTGCACCTGAGAAAAGCCTGAGTGGCTGTAGGAGCATTTTCCAGTGTAGTTTTTTCTGGTAAATGCAGTCTACAAGTCAGAACATGTCACCACAAATGGGCGGTGAACCATAGTGGCTCAAGTTTGCCTTGCAGTTGATTTTCAATGAGCTATGAAACACGACTATGGCTGAGGAGCTCATGCTGACAAAGTTAGTATCATCTTTGTCTTTGCCTAATTTTTTTTTTTCCTCTTTAATTTTTCTGTCACTTTGTTTAAATTTCATACATTGCTACTGTGTCTCAAAGACATTCATTGTTTATTTGTGTAATCAATAAATGACATATATATTTCTTACTGGTTGAAAAATGCTGTGAGTATTGATATTTTGGTTATTTGCTCAGCCTCTAAGTTAAAAATGTGGATCGAACTTTGTTAATTGACTAATCTTTGCAGCTCTACACCCAAAACAATATTGATTGAACATTAATGATTTTTTTCTCATGTCTGTTTTGTTAAATTTGTGGTAAGAAATGTTTATCATTTTACCTTTTTATAGGACTGTGTTGAAACAAATCATTCATTTTCTTTAAAGTAGTGTCATCATCATCTGTAATATATCAAGCTGACACTTGGAAAATACAGATTGTACAATGCCACAGACAGACTACACAAGGATGTCCATGTCAAAACCTTAAGTTATAACCAGCTCCGGTTTACAACAGCAGGGGTACTGTTGCCAAATGCGTTGCTAAGCAACAAAGTAACACAACCCATTTTTGTGTGTGGGAGACGAGGTGAGCTGGGTTCAGTCATATCAGGGACATGCACGCAGGAGAGAGGAAAAAAACCTGGGACTCGAGCCGTTTCAGGCGAGAGCAGTAAGTCCTCACTCACTGTCAAGAGCTTTCTTTTTGTAGTGCAGTTTTTGATTTGGTGCCAGGATCCATCTGGACAGAACGATTGATGGTGACTAATATTCATGATTCTTCCATATTCTTCACCAGCATGACATTTTGGCCAAGGAATCACCCAGTCATGTTTCCACATCTCCAGACAGATCACTGGAGCAAAATGAAAACAATGGTAAGACCAAATAAAGCATAACCCTCTTTTTTTTACCTACAGAGCCAGAGGCACATTTTACTGATTTGTGTTACACTACACACACTTATTCCCACACAGGTACCAGTTTATCTTGCATCAGTTCCAGCTGCCTTGTTAAAAGACACAGGTTTGTGAAAGTGACTCTATTTAATGAATAACATAAAATTGGGAGGTGACTGCAGAGCACTTTGTACAGTATTGCTGCATTGTATGTTTCAAAGGATTGTTTTAATTTGCCCATATTACATGTCCTAGTATATGAAGGTCCTCTAAACCGCACCACCTGCAGCCTGTTACCTTCCTTGACTCAGGATGAAACTGCAGTTAATGATCCTGTTCCCCCCATGACGCCAACACAAAGTACGTACCACATTAACAGGAGTTGTTACTTGTTTTGTTTATTAGCTTCCCTGCTGTATCCTTATTATCTCTCTCTCTCTCTCTCTCTCTCTCTCTCTCTCTCTCTCTCTCTCTCTCTCTCTCTCTCTCTCTCTCTCTCTCTCTCTCTCTCTCTCTCTCTCTCTTTTTGTGTTTCTTTTAGGCCTGCATCATTACGCACCAAAAACAAGTTGTTCACCTCAAAATATGCCCCAGTACAGGAATGTGTTCAGTGACCGTGCCAAGAGGGGCTTCTGCTACTGGCTGGTTGACAATAAAGCCTCAAAGTGTAAATACTGATCCAAGCTCAGACTGCAGTAAAATGTCCCCTATGCCATAAGTATCAGCTTGGCATGACATTTACATGCACGTGTGGCTGTTAGGAGTGAGATCCATACCCCAAATCCTTTCTCATGGCTTCCCACTGTACTCTCAACCTTTATGATATAGCAGTTTGTATTCAAAGACTTGTTTTTTTAGAATAACTCCTTTACATCTCCTTTAAATTATGAGACTGATGCATCTTTCTTTCTTTCCAACAGGTAAAGGATACAGCTTTGGTGCCTATAAAACCTCATTGGGATTACCAAAACTCTAACAAAAAGAGATGCTCTCACTTTACCTGAGTGTGTCCACACTAGGAAAGCTGTCAAGACACAATTTCCACTACCTGAAGAGTGATTTTCCTTTCAGTGGCAATTTGAAGTATTAAACTTGGGAATAAAACAACTGTTGTGCTTAGGATAATGTGAATAATACCTAGTGGTATGAATAAAAAACAAACTGAATTAAAACTGCAAGCAGTGTCGAAGGGCCCTCGCACCCCCCCAGTTTCCCCCCAACTGTAACGCTGTACGTGCATGTCGGTGCGTTTGGCAGTCGCAGGGCTGTCAAAACTGGCATGTACATGTCTTCGCTCCTGTGCCTTTAAGTGAACATTGTGTGATGAGGTTAATGTCTCCACTAGATGGCAAACTAAGACCACAAATGAGTCTGGGGGACTTCTCAGCACAAAGGAATGTGGGTGAAGGGCCAAAAAAGCATCAAGATTGAGCATTTTAGCCTGGATGGCCGACTTCCTGTTGGACTTAGGCTATGGGTCCAAGAGGCTTTTTTGTGCGTTTGCACATGATACATGTGTTTACCGAATTTGTCTACGTCAATCTGAGTCGAGGGACTAGATTTTTTAAATGTTCTAGGGGGCGCTATTAATCCATTTTTGCGTCGGCCATTTCCGCGATCCTTAAAATATCAAATTTTTCGCTGGATCGGACATGATTGCAAGTTTTGGTGAGTTTTGGGGCATGTTTAGGCTGCCAAAAAGGCGTAAAACTATAATAATAATTAAAATCATCCAGATTGAACATTTTAGCCTGGATGGCCGACTTCCTGTTGGACTTAGGGTATGGGTCCAAGAGGCTTTTTTGTGCGTCTGGACATAATACATAGGCCGTGTCGATTTCATTTCTCTATGTTAATGTGGTAGGCAGGGCTTAAACTTTGAAATCTTCCAGGGGGCGCCTTGGAGTCATCTTCTCACTTAAAAATCCCAAACTTTGTCAGTAGTCAATATGTGTGACTGTTGACGTATGTGTACACTTTGGTGAGTGTAGGAGTTTGTGGAAATGTACAAAATGGATAACGGCATTAGGGGGCGCTAGTGAGCTGTTGTGCCACGCCCAGGGGCAGTTATGGTCTCAAATTAAAGTGCTCCTGAGTGTGAACCTATGTGGGCAGTTTGGTGATTCTGTGAAGATGGGAAAGTCCTCTAAATGCAGTGGGAAAATGGGAAAATTGACGCAGGAAATGCACAATAACCGAACATACATGAAAACTCATGAAATTCTGCACACACGTCGCAGCTTGTGAAAATGTATTTAATTCAACGTGATTGGACGCAAGCGTGGTAAGGGGACTCGCTAGCGCCCCCTAACGTCGGTCATGTGACCACAAATCCTCTCGGATCGGCATGAAATTTAAATATGTTACAGCTCTCATCGGATCATGGGGAAATTAATATTGTGGAATTTTTTTACCAAACAGGAAGTTGTCCACGCGGCGTGGCGTGCACCGATTTTCATTTTTCGAACACCGCTTTGAGGACTTTATGATGTTCACAGAATCATGAAACCTGCCATGTAGGTTTCAAATCATGAGCTCTTTCATCTAATACCACATTTGCCCAATATTTTGCCCCAACAGCTCAGTGGCGCCCCCTAATGCCTTTTCCCACTTAGGATGTACTGACAAGCTCTAAAACTCACCAAATTGGACACACTCGTCAAGACTCACGAATATTATTTTTTGGTATAACCGCAACCTTTTAAGTGCCAAAATGACTCTACAGCGCCCACTAGAACATTAAAAGTTGAAGCCCCGCCTTCTACATGCACGTACATGAACGAAATTTAGGATTCATATATATCATGACCAGACGCACAAAAAAGCCTCTTGGACCCATACCCTAAGTCCAACAGGAAGTCGGCCATTTTGGATCACAGGTGCATTTTTTCCACCATTTTCGCCATTTCCAGGCCTCAATAGCGCCCCTTAACAGCAGGTCATGTGACCAAAAACTTTGTCTGATCTTCTTGAAATTTACAGGACTCATAGCACTGGGGTAAACCCCCAAATTTATTTTTTCAAAATGTTCGCTCTAACAGGAAGTGAGTTATTGTGCATTTCCTGCGTCAATTTTCCGTTTTTCCCACATAGTTTAGAGGACTTTCCCGTCTTCACAGAATCACCAAATTTCCCACATAGGTTCACACTCAGGCGCACTTTAATTTGAGACCATAACTGCCCCTGGGCGTGGCACAACAGCTCAATAGCGCCCCCTAATGCCTTTATCCATTTTGTACATTTTCACAAACTCCTACACTCACCAAATTGTACACATACGTCAGCAGTCACACATATTGACTACTGACAAAGTTTGGGATTTTTAAGTGAGAAGATGACTCCACAGCGCCCCCTGGAAGATTTCAAAGTTTAAGCCCCGCCTTCCACATTGACATAGAAAAATGAAATCGACACGGCCTATGTATTATGTCCAGACGCACAAAAAAGCCTCTTGGACCCATACCCTAAGTCCAACAGGAAGTCGGCCATCCAGGCTAAAATGTTCAATCTGGATGATTTTTATTATTATTATATTTTTACGCCTTTTTGACAGCCTAAACATGCCCCAAAACTCACCAAAACTTGCAATCATGTACGATCCGGCGAAAAAAATGTGATATTTTAAGGATCGCGAAAATGGCCGACGCAAAATGGATTAATAGCGCCCCCTGGAAGATTTCAAAGTTTAAGCCCCGCCTTCCACATTGACATAGAGAAATGACATCGATAACGCCTATGTATCATGTCCAGACGCACAAAAAAGCCTCTTGGAGCCATACCCTAACTCCAACAGAAAGTCGACCATTATATGAATAACTAATCCAGTTTCATTTATGGTCTTGGTTTGCCATCTAGTGGAGACATTAACCCCATCACACAATGTTCCATTGAAGCAGCAGGAGCAAAGACCTTTACATGGCTGCTGTCAATGCCCTGCGACTGCAACAAGCACTGACATTCCTGCGTATGAAGACCTCTACCTGCGCGCCCTCCGACTGCGCCACAGCCCGACGTGCATAGGATGTGCGAGGGCCCTTCGACACTGCTTGCAGTTTTAATTTAAATTCCACCTGCCCTCAAAATTATGTTTTTCTTCTTGTTCTTACAGTTGAATATCTGAGCGTCTGTGTGCAGAATAATGTATGTGCAGAGTCCAATATTCAACTTACGTCCATCAGTTAAACTTCTGAATTGAAATATATTTGCACATTCATCGATTCTGAAACGTTTAATGAAAGGCAAGGAGTATATGCCATTTTAAGGATTTTAAAGTGGTAAGTTGTTTTTGTGTGTGTGTGGAAAAACCATATTAGACACACATTGTTGTTCAAAGCAGAGTAACCTGATATGTCTTAATACATATCTGGATGGGATATTTAAGTTAATTTGGCACATTGAGTTGCCATTGTGTATGAAATGCGCTATATAAATAAAGCTACCTTGCCTTGCCTAATGAGGAAAGAGAAATGTACTGAACACACTTATTTTGTCTGGAATCACTGTTTGGCATTAAACACTTGTAAGGCGGGCCTAAAGTTTTTTGGGGGAAAAAACAAAAAACTTGCAAGGCGGGCACCACCTTATGTCTCTATGTTCCTTTTTATATCAGGATTGTCTCAAAATGTGTACACAGCATATTTATTTTTTTCTTTCATTTGCTCTTTAAAAGCCCGTTTTTAATCGACTGTAGACAGCAAGGAAAATGACACAATCATGAATGAATAAATAAATAAATGCAGAAACACAGAATTAAATAAAAGATTGATGCATAGAGATGAAGCATTTTTTTTCATTACCAAATTGTACTTATTTTTTCTGTATTTTATTCATACTTGTGTCGCTTTCCGTCCTCCATACAGAAGACCGGTATTGACACTGACAGGCAGCGCACAGCAGGCCCTTTGATGCAGTGAGTTGATTACAAAGCAACTTTAAGGTAAAACTTTGGAAAGAAATGGACCTGTGCTTACTGTTTGCAGCACATTAATGACTACGTATATGTATATTGTAAATTTGAACCACCATCTGTGAATGATGTGAGACTGAACCACCGCGGATAGTTGAAGTGACTCCCGCTAATTTCACATTTGGTCATTTCTACTGTTCCCAAGCCTGCGGAGGCAAAACTTAACTCTCTTCGACATTAGCTCAACAAAGTCAGCAATGTAGCTAGCTAACGGTTATGTGTGATGATAAGGTGTAAAGTAATTATAAATAACAGCGTGTGTTAATAGCAGGGACGACATTTAGGGTGAAAAACAGCTAGCATTAATTGTCTAAAGTGCTAACTTAGCTAACGGCCTCATTTTTCTGCTTTTTTTCCCCACCATGGCCAGGCCACATTTAAACACTTTATCTAATATACAACTTTACAAAAAAATCCAAAAGGTCACTATATACTGTTTCTTAACCATGAAAGCTAGGTTTTAAAAGAGGCACACCTAAAATTGGCTGACTCATCTCCAGGTGTTAGCTAGCTAAAGTGAAGCTAACATTGAATAAAATATGGTTATATATATGGTTATACATATATGATATGTTTTTCCATTTGTCCTGTAATTTCACAGCAAGTAAAAACAAGGGGTAAAATAGCACATTATGGCCATATTTTGAAGTGCAATGTCCATAAACTATTTGCCAACCTATTTGGAGTTGGGGGTGGGGGGCAGTTTGTAACCCCAGCTTGGGGTCACCTCCGCCAAGTGCCAGCATCATTAAAAATATGTACCATTTTACACAATAAAACATAAATCCCAAGGGAATCACAGCAGATGCTAATGCCTCAGGCTACATCTCCATGTATTGAACTTGATCATGAGACCAGTGGATATCCTGTGAGTGGTTGGAAAATTATCGAACTCTGTATTTTTGACTTGAGTCTTTTATTAACAGTCATGCTTTCACCTTGCTGCCCATTCAATGTACTAGATGGCTTTGATGGACTTCATGCATATTTGTTCAATTATATGTTGGATTAGGATCTCAGACATGGACAGCAACAGAAAGAAGGTAAAGTTCAACTGGCGGCGAACTTCTATCACCTCACCCACAGAACTTCAAGAGAGAGACACTTGCTCCACTACATCTTCTCGCTGGAATATGTCGCCAGATGAAGATTCAAGCACCCTGCCCCCCAGTGACTCCCCAGGACCTGATGGTCTTGGAGCAATGAGTCTGGACACTCCCAAGAGAAAAGCAGAGGATCTCAGCGATAGCACGCCCTCTGTAGGCAAAGTCAAGCTGAGGAAGCTTTCCAGGAAAAATCTTGAAACATTCATAACTTCAGAGGTAAATCTTGACTGCACATCTTGCTCTGTCTGTGATAATTCCAATAATGATAGTGATAGTAATAAAACTTTATTTATATAGCACATTAAAAAGATGGATGCAAGTAATAGGAACATTAAAGACATGACAAAGTGGGTAAAATGACAACTCTGAGATTTAAAATGAAAAAAAAATTACATTACTGTAGATGAGGCCAAATCAATAACAATTCATTGGTTTGATGAGTTGAGTTTTAAGTTTTGTTTTAAAAAAAATGCAGTATCACCTTGGGATGCAACGGTACTCGGTAAAATATTGAATCGTTCGGTCCGCTCTGCACGGAACAATATGCCCTTATGGACCGCAGGTTTTCGGTTTTGCAATTAATTTTGCATTGATGCTTTACAGGCCTGTGTGTGTGTGTGTGTGTGTGTGTGTGTGTGTGTGTGTGTGTGTGTGTGTGTGTGTGTGTGAAGAAAGACTGTCTAACAGGTGAAAAGCCCTCCCCGCGAGTTAATGTCCAATCACTGTTGTGCCTCCACCCACGCACTCCCTCTCACACTGTTGTAACTGGAGCCAGGTTCAAAGTGCAGCTCACACACAGAAGCGGAAAAAAGAAATCAAACAGGCATGGCCAGCACTAGCGGAGGAGTTGAGAGACAAAAGTTTGAAGAAGCACCGGCTTCATTCAAATCTCCGGTGTGGTTTAATTTTTAAAACGCAGACATCCCAACCCTCTCAGAAGTTCCGGGAGCATATTGATAGCGGCTCCCTGACGCCCGCAAATGAGCTACAATCTCTTGGAATCTGGAGCGAGTAAACAAGAGTACGCGCTAGAGAGTGACTGTTTGTGTGACTATCAATGCAGCACGTGTGAGAGCACAACATCCTTATAGCTCTGTGTTGCTGGTTATTAGACCAATCGCGGACCCCCCCCCCCCCCCCCCCCCTCCCCGACACCCAGCGTTTTAACTTTTTATACATATTTTATACTACCGTATGTGTTATATTTTTCAGTACACCAGTGATACTGGAATTTGTTTACTGCGAAATGCCGTTTTTTGCTGACAAGCAAAATAAAAAGATAATTTTGGGAGAAAAAAAGTTGTTCTCTTTACGCACAAAACACGAACTGAACCGAAACCGGCACCCAAAAACCGAGGTACGGAACGTACCTTGAGTTACCTGTACCGTTGCAACCCTAGTATCACCATAGGCTTTAGTCTTGAATGAAGTGATTTGTTAGGTATATAAACTGATGTAGTCTGGAGTGAGGCTATGAAGTGGTTTGAAAACAACCTTTGGGCACTCAACACAAAATGAAAACTTTTTCTAATGGGACACCTCTAGTTTCATATGTGCAAATTGCTGATTTATTTGTCCTGTTGCACCTCATCTATCAGGATACACCTTTGGACAACTCACCAAAGGAACTGGAGCCCACAGAGAGCCTGGAAATATCACCACCTCCATCTCACTCTTTTATCTTGAAAAAGAAAGAGAGGACACCTGAGGAGGGATCCAAGGCTATCTACAAGATGGCTTTGATTGCAGCTATTGGCAGCAGGGGATTGGGGCACACAACTACTAGCAACCCCAGCACTGACGCTAACAGCCTCCCTTTGCCACCCACATCTTCACCAGTGAAGACTGAAGTACCCAGTCTGACAACACTTGACAGAACTGTTAATTGCTCCTCACTCAACACCAAAATAAAATTAGAGGGCAGAAGCACTGACCAGGAAGTTGATTGGTCCCCCAAACAGCTTTTTGTGGACTCAGACACCCAAGGTGACTGTAGAGACCCAAAAGCAGATGCAAGGGTAAGTGTTAACTAACTGTAATTAATTTTTCAGTCTTTTTCTTTTGCTCTCTTTATATGTAATTTAAAATGTTTTAGTTATATATCTTCTGATATTTTTCTTGTCTGTGATTATTTTTTGGTCATTTAGCTAATGTTTTTATTTACTTATTTTTTGAAAGAATCAAAAATCCAGGGAGATGTCTGTAATTTGTTCAATATCATTTATGTTTTTTTTTATGTGTCATGCTAGAGGGAAAGGATTCACTCAAGAGTTTTGTTTCTCAGGACTCTGTGTTTGTAGACTCAACCCCCCAAGATGAGCTGTCTGCACCAGATAATGAACCAGACGCTGATGACTGCAACTCGTCCCTCCCTCTTCTGGAGTATATTCCAGACTTGTCGTCTTCTTTCACGACTCATCAGAATACCTCCTCCGACAGCCAGCAGTGCCAAAGCCATTTGATGAATGCCCATTCAGCTACAACTTCTTTCACCAATGACGCCAGCGGGCCGATCCAGTCAGCTCCTGACCAAATGGAGATGGCTTCCCCGCCGTCAGGGAGAACAGTTTTTGTCTCGTGCAAGCAGTCTCATCCACCAAATACAGGCCTTTCAAAGGCTTCCAGAGTTGACCCTGAGAATTCACACATGTCCAACATTACGACCTATTTATCGGATCCTTTTGCTCTACCGCTACACTCAAACAAAGAAGTATTGAACTCCACAACCACACGCAGGCAGTCATATGCTGGTTCTTACATGTGTGACCCTGCCTACTCATTTACTCCCTATGGTGGCTCTTCTAAGAGAAGATTTTCCATGGGGGCAGAACCTACTTGGACAAGTTGCCCCTATAACCAGGCTGGTTTCATAGACACACATTGCCATCTAGACATGCTCTATGGGAAGCTGGGTTTCCGAGGGACATTCAGCAGTTTTCGAAGGCTGTACCAAAGCAGCTTTTCCTCTGAGTTTCGAGGCTGCATTGCCGATTTCTGCAACCCGCGGATCATGGTGAGGGAAGCATTGTGGGAAGGTTTGCTGGCTGAAGACATGGTTTGGGGGGCATTCGGGTGCCATCCCCACTTTGCCAAGGAATACTCAAGTGTTCATGAACGCAGCATACTGATGGCCATGCGACACCCAAAAGCTGTTGCGTTTGGTGAAATAGGACTGGACTACTCCCACAAAAACTCCACTGACTCCTACAAGCAAAAAGAGGTAAGGGGGAAAAAAAGATGTTATGGTCTGAGATGAATGTAACTTTTTAGTCTAACTGTTCATCTTAAATCAGACAGCCATGTATGAATGTTGAGTGACTAGAAATGTTGAAGTGATAACGTAGTTTGTTTAGAACGAGTATCAGTATTTTGTTTCTTTTTTTTTTCTCTGCAGGTGTTGGAGCGTCAGCTGCGATTGGCTGTGGCCATGCAGAAGCCTCTGGTGATCCACTGCAGAGATGCAGATGATGACCTGCTGGTTATCCTGAAGAAGTGTGTCCCGAGGGACTACAAAATTCACAGGTGTGTATGTGTGTGTGTGTGTGTGTATCAAGAAAGACTGTCTAACTAATTATTTATCAACATGTCACATGATGTATACTCTACATCAATATGGAAAAAAGGTTAAAAAGGTAGTAATTCAGTCCGCTTTTGAGTTAACTGTAGTTGAAGTTTTTTTTCTTCATTATTCTCGTGTGTTGCAGGCACTGTTTCACGAACAGTTATCCAGTGATTGAGCCATTCCTGACAGAGTTCCCCAACATGTATGTCGGGTTCACAGCCCTGATCACCTACACCAGAGCCACTGAGGTCCGAGATGCTGTCCGCAAGATCCCTCTTAACCGCATTGTGTTGGAGACAGACGCACCATATTTCTTGCCAAGACAGGTACATTTAAATTGACTAAAAACACTGCTGTTATGTGATTAATGACTGACATGCCTTTTTCAAGTTTGAGTTGTTGATAACTACAAATGAAAACAGATTACTGTTGAAAAAGTATTGCCCTGTTTATAGTAGTAGTTTATACTGGGAAATGAACTTCAGCCAAATACGCTCAATAACTTTTATTTGTGACACTGATGTCAGCGAACATAATTAAACGTATCACACAGCTCTTTTTTAAAACTCAAGTTTATCTTTTTATATAAAGTATTTAGGTTGTTAAAAGTGTAAAGTTTATATAAAAAACACTGAAACCATTGTTCTCAATAAATAGGTTCTCATATTTGGACTTGAGGAGAACTGAAATTCTTCTACAGACCAGTTTATGCTTTGTTCAAACCTTTTTTTGCTAGATTTGAGCTTATCTGATCCTGTTGCAGGCCTCAGTGATAAACAAAACATGTGGGAAAATATGTGACCACAGAACTCTTTATACTGTGCAGCAGAACATACATATAAGTCTCTTCCACTCTGACAGGTGAATAAAGACGTCTGTCGGTTTTCACATCCTGGAATGGGCATCCATACTCTGCAGGAGCTGAGCCTACTGAAGGGAGAGGACATGGCCACAGTCCTCACCACCATCAGAAACAACACCACTCAGCTTTACGGCATATAAACATGAGAGGTAATGGATGAGAGATTAGCTGTGAAAAAAAGAGGACATGCTGGTTTGTGACTAACATTTTATGTGGCTTTTTGTTTTATTGATCCTCCATGTGTACAGATGTAGGACTATGGGGGAATACATTTAAGGAGCATGAAGTCTGCAGTCTCATTTTAAACAGTATGAAAGATTTACACATTTGTGCTAAGCTAAAGACAGAAAAAAGGACCAAAATAAAATGTCTCCTGTTTGATAGAGATACTGTATATTATAGTTTAATTGATTATATTTTATGTCGTTCATTATAGAAATTCATCCTAAGCATTATTAGTTTTAAGTTTTTGTTAACACTCTTTGCCTGTTCTGATTTGTCGTGATGTTTGTCTTGTCTGGCTGCTGTGCAGTTTGGTTTAATACAGTGGAGACATATTAAATTCCTTGAACACATCCTTCAGCCTTGAATCCTGCTCAGTTATTCTCCATGTGTGATGTGTCATATTAGTCAGTGATGCACGCGAGTACACACAAAGATGTACAATGTAGAAGAGTAAAGCATCGTCTGTACCACAGCAAAACTTTTAACACCACACGTATTAGCCTTGAGCAAAGCGGATTCTTTATTGAAGGAAGGATGAGGCTGAGAACAGTCCATTAGCTTGCTTTGATACCACCATGTTTGTCGCACACACATTTGGCTAGAGTGCTTTTTATTTTGAGAATGATTAGCTGGGCTTTTTTGTGACATTTTCTAGGGGTTTGAGTACATCTCCCCTTTTGCCAGGTTCTTAATGAAAGTCTCTTTTACAAGAATTTTAGACCCATCCAAAAATGTAGGTCAGTGCACACTGTTCCTAATGGTATATCTGTGCTTAATAAAAGCTACGAGGTGGAACACACAGACAGGTACATGCAGCAGAGCTACATAACACACATCCAACAATATGTTTGTTCTTGAATGTGTTTGACCTAGTTTCCGAGGTTTGACGTTTTGTAGCCTTATTCTGAGAGTTAATGTGATGTTGGCACGATGACAAAACAGTATTTAGGCCTGTGATTGCAGTTATATATGTATTTATGTATTATTAATGTCATTCGTGTAGAGGGTGAATGGATGTTCTTCACTGTTCATTTGTTTGAAGGATCCCGGTTAGTGCTGGGCTTTTCTGTGTGGGGCTTGCAATGTTCTCCCCAAGTTTGCGTGGGTTTCCCCTGGGGGCTTTGGTTTCCCCCCACCATCAAAAACTTGTATATCAGGTTGATTCTCCTGTCACCGCTCCAGCTCTAAGCCTCTAAACACCGACTTAAAGTGTTTCCATCAAATTAAATGGAGAAAAAAGCCCGACTCCTTCACTGCCTTACTGTCAATTTCATACAGTTTCCATTAGCCGAGTCAGAGATGAGACAGAGAGACAAATGGTTAATTCATGCTTTATTTTTACATGCACATGTTGGTCTCTGAAGACTGCTTAGGACTGGTTGTACAGTTTGAACTGCATATGTGTGTGTGTGTGTGTGTGTGTGTGTGTGTATATAAACTGGGTGTTTTAAATTCTGACTAACATTAGATCATGAATATGAGCGACTCATCTAATTCTATAGGGAAATTTTTGAAAATAAAAACTAAAATGTCAGACTACAGATACAGACTTGATGAGAAACACTGAATTCACAACAATTTTACACATTTGAGATTGCACGTTAATTATCAGCTTTGAGAACCATTCCAAACTCAGGATCCATATGTAATGATATTTAACTTATATCAACTTCTATTTATTAAATTCATATTCAACCATATTTATACCAGTTAAGCTCTATAATAAGTTCACGGGATGAAAACTGAAACAACTCCATCACTGACGAAGACTCTGTTTGGGAAGCTGAGTTTAGATTTTACACCTGGTCTGCAGTTTCATGTTTTAAATTGTGATGAGATGGACATCAGTCATTACAGGCCATAAGTTGTTTATCCAGTCTGAGCGAAAATTGTTTTGAAAGCTTTGAAAATGAGACCAGCATGTGTACAGGTTAATTTTTTACTATCACAATCTAATGATGTAGAAATTGGAAAGCATTGAAGCTGAAAATTTGAAAATCTCATCCATTATCTTCAAAGTTGTGATTGTCTCTCTGGAACAAGAGGAAAAAACCATTGTGAAATTATTCATTTTACAGTATATTAGCTGAAGGGAACAAATAATGTTTACTTATAAAACAGAATTAGATGAACCTGCTGTCTCTTTTTCCCCGAGCAGACGCTGGATGATCTGCTGCAGCGCAACACCATACTCCTCAAAGTCCTCTCCACTCATGGTGATGCCAATTTCAAAAGGGGCCCTTATCTACCCAGAGCAGACAGAGTTCATAAGATTTTAGTGATTATTTGGGATGGTGGGCTGCAGCGATGAGTAGGTCTATGATTGCTACTCACTGTGATGTGGTCGTCCTCAGCGGGTTGACCGGGTTCCTCCATGACATGGCGGCCGACTCTGGAAGATTTCCCTCTGTTCTGTAGTTGACACGGGACAAAAAAAGCTCATGATTATACCTTAGATTACAGGTCCAAATGCGAATATAATGTATTCATCATTCTGTTGCCTACAGTACATCAACTAAATATGCATGTGATAAATCAATTTTCCTTATTTCACCCCTGCCAAATATCAACATTTCAGTATGAGAAAACATGGCTGCACGCCATCAAAAACCTTTAGAGAGGCTCTTCAAATGCTAAAACAAATAATATATTATGAATCCAAAAGGTGGCAAAGCATTAAAAAAAAATAAAAATAATGAACATTTTAGTTATAACACAATTTTCAGCACAGCTACCATCATATGTAATATCAATTGCGATTTTGGCAGCCCCTGAAATCTCATTGGTCACCCCAGATCTGATATGTTGGTCAAGTTATGATGACATCTGATATAGGGCCAGTGTGCCATTTATAACTACTATAGTAATGGTTGGACTGAAGCCATGAGCGCTGATCTCTAGTCAGCATAGTTTTCACGATGAGTCAGAAAATGGCAAGTCTGGAAATCAAAAGTACGTGCTGGCTGTCAGTATGGTACATGGAATAGAAAACTGAATATATATATATATATATATATATATATATATAAATGTATACATGTATAAATATATAAATGGTTTGTTAGTGCAACTTAAGTAGTTGTGGGTTGTCATCATGGCAGCTTTTAGTTTAATGCTGTATTATGAAATGTAAAAACATCAACGTGGCCTTGAGTACAAACACTACAGTGGATACTAACATAATTTATCTGTTCATAGGTTGAAGTAATGTGATCCATTGAATGTCTGTATTCACACATTTTGATCACCTGCTATTCATTAAGGTTTGCTGTGCCATGGCTACCTGACACCTGCTCTCTGTCCCATCGTAACGACCCTGGTCAAAATGTCCTTGATGCACCACTGTGTAATATTGCTTAAGTTTAGAAATTTGCTAAAAATTAAACATGGGGCTCGGTGGGTTGGCAGGAGCTTAAATACGTTTGTTATCTTTTATAGCTGAAGACAAAGTAGTATGGTAAAGTGTAAAATAGTAATACATGGTTTGGTGTAACATATGAAACCATTACAAAAAGTCTTACACACAATTAAAACCAAGTCCTTGTTAAAGATCAGTTAAAGTTATGTTGAAAGTGGCTTCATATTAGGACCGTATCTAATCATTATCAACAGGATTAGATCAAGTGAAGGTTAACATTTTCTGGTTTGCATTAAATTTTTATATTTTCATAAAAAGATGAAGAATTAGTCCAAACTGAAAACACCTTACCTGTGGTTTTTGGGAGGGGCTGAGAAAGCTGGAGCCAGCACTGGTCGACTTGCACCACAAAGCCAGAGAACACATCAGAAATACCATCAGAAACGTATTTCTCTTTAAAAACATGGTTGAATAAAAAATCTGCACTGCTGTAGAGATCTACTTACACACACAATGATGTGTGCTTCGTGTTAAATGGTTGAAAATATTGCCATGAGTTTCTGACTCCATACCTTTATATACCTTTCATTCTCTTTCATTTTGGTCATTAAAGGCATTAAACATAATAACAGCAGGTACTTGTGTTGTCATATCTTGGTAGCAATGGACTGTTCAAATGTTTAAATTGATAACAGAGTAGGCATTGCTTTGTTGTAACCTGATAGCTTGCCTAATGATCATTTTATCTCTTCAGTGGGGTGATGGAGGTAATAGTGTTGCTATCGTAGTGATGCAGATAAATGGGACTGAATATTTACAAGGAAAGAACTGAATGCAGTATATTGAACTGATCGCTAATACTGTTTACTTAGACAGACCATTGTCCATATCAACACAGTTATATAATAACATTAATATTAAACAATAAAAATGCTTGACAATAAAGAACTAATTATTATGTTATAAATGTACAAAACCAAATAATTTGACATTTAAATCTGAGACTATACATGTGTCAATAATTTAAGGCTTGTATTTGCTGAGTTAAGGTTAAAAAAAAAAGCATAAACATAGCTTATTTTTTCAGGTTTTGTCATGCAAAAACAACAATTTAGGCTAACATAAATTAAAACCGCAGAACCAATCTGTTCTCTCAGTCTTCCTCGTGCAATCACCAATAATCACCTCTTTTTGAGGGGGAAATGTACGCAGGCATTTTTTTTTTGGGTCTAAAATGGATCAAAATTCATGCAACCTTTATGAGACATTTAGTGTTTAGAGCTGCCATTTACACGTGGATCTGAGTTATATTTGACTTATTGATTTATTTGCTTTGCAGTCTGTTTTAGACAGCAGATAAAAGTCCTTAATGAACTCTTGTTCTGAATTCATAACATCAGTGATGTGCTTTTTCATTACTTTATCAATTAGGAATTAAAAAAAGAATATAAGTAAATATGTCACTTTTTATTGTGGTAACACTCAGGCCTTTGTAGTCCTTAGCTTATGAAATTCACAAACTCCAGCGTCATTTTATCCTATATGAGGGACAGTCAGTGTATCTGTAATGAAATATGAAAACCTTACACAGTTGAAATGCTGTAATGTGCAGTTAACTCTTCAAATACTGCAATTAAATACACTCTATAAAGTATCATCACACTTTTAGTGAGGGTATTTGAAACAGTCCTGAATGTGAAAGGCATAAAGTAACGACCACTTACTGTTAGAAATAGCACGGCATTAATGTCCTGGGTTTTCAATAAAAATGAGATAAAGGACAGTTTCTAGGCAGCATTTAAATATTTTGCTGCTTCAAAGGTGCAGGTCAGATAATTCCAACCTGATCTGATGTTAATCATATTGGTTTCATGCTGTAAACTCAACCTTTGTTAGATATGATTATTCTTGTATATCCACTGTGTAAGAGGACGTGTACTGAGAACCGGAGAACAACAGGGAGGAAAAGCAAGCAATGAGCCTATCAGGGTTCAATTTACCATTAAAACATCTCCAAAAATATTTTGGCACACATTTGACCAGTCTTAAATGAGAAGAGACATTATTTTCACCTTGCTTCAATGGGCTGCTGTTTCTCTCAGGATAAGCAAAGGGAAACAAACACTTATTTACCTTTTAACTGCTACAGAGTTTTTTTTTTAAATTATCTGAACACTCATAAGTTCAGTCATTGCATTGCAAATGAGTCTCTCTTCAAATATGTTATAGTTCAGCTACTGTAGTTTACCATTAATGAGATAGGTGATGAGGAGGCGAGGACGCTAGATGGCGGTAAAGCAACAATGGCAACCAGATAAACACCAAAGAAGAAGTCAGGCGCACAGTAGTGGATTATTATGGTGGTTTTAGGTTAGAAAAGAGAGAATAAACATGGATAAAAAGAAGAAACCATTTGATGTGACAGCTTCATCGGTGAGTTATGTACATAAGCAACTATATATGTGCATTTTATTGATATCCTTTATGGCCTTGTGATGTTAATAAACGCTAAAAGCAGCTGATGGTAGCTTACTTGCTATCAGGCACAATGCTAGCAAATACAACAAATAACAGTAGTGTTTAGGTAAAGATTATATTAGATATTTGTAATTTTTTGTCTGACTGATATTTCTGGAAATACCTTATTTCTTCCAGCTAGTGGACCTTAAAGCTGAACTGTACAGAAAGCAGGAGCAATTCAAACAGGAGAAACTTGGGCGAGACACTGCTGGTGCTGGACTCAAACCCAAAGTCAAGGTAAGGTGAAGTATGTATTGTTGTTTAGGGACATATTTGTTTTGCCTGCTTGTGTAGCTCAATGACTGATGTAGGTTTGTAATCAGGGCGTGGTGTCTTCATGTGCCTGTTTAGAAACCTAATGTGTGGAGCAAACAAAACGCTGGTGTTTCAGCAAGAGCGGAGAAAGATGCAGAACAGCTTTCTGAGGAGCAGAAGAGCATCGATACAGCAAAGTGAGTTGTGCACATTACACAAGAGACCCAGTGTCAGTACGCGGTAGTGATTGAACCCTCTGAATTGTCCTTTTTCTCTCGTAACAGACGCAGGCTGGAGGAGAAAGCCAAACTCTATGAGCAGATGACAAAAGGAGACTTTCCAGGTTGGTAATATATGAATTATACCCTCCTGATGTCTAGTGTTAAAGGCAAATTGTATGTGTATTGTATTTATCTTGTCTTGTAATGTATCAGATGAAGAGACAGAGGGACTGTTCCTGGTTGATTTCACCCAGAAGATTATTGACAAAAAGAGAGAAGCAGTTGCACAGAAGGAAATGGAAAGAGAGGATGAAGAAAGAGGCAGCTCATCTCCTGTCCCTGCTCCTCAAACCCCAGATGAGGAATGGTAACATTTAGTCACTTCATTATCAAGGGTTTGGTTCTTGAAATGTACATTCATTAAGGAAATAAATGTCATATCTCTTTGTATAAAATATTTTCCTTATTTTTTGTAATTCTGTAAATATAAAACACCAAATTCAAGTGAAGCCACAGCGATTAGTTGATTAATCGATTGACAGAAAATTAATCTGCAACTATTTTGATGATTAAGTTTTTATTTTTGATACATTTTCTTTTTCCAGCTTCTTAAATGTGAATATTTTCTGGTTTCTTTAGTCTTGTGTAATAGTAAACTGAATACTTTTCATTGTGTATTGTGTAATGGCACATTTGAGGTCATCAGTTTGATCTGTGATGGACACTTTTCACCATTTAAGTAATATTTAACCAAACTGTCGAGAAAACAATAAACAGATTCATTGTAATTAATTAAAACATTGTTAGTTGCAGCCTTAAATACAAGTTGATTATTTTAAAGTAGTATTGCCTACATCACTTCTAAATGTAATTATATAACTGCAAATAATACAAATTTAAAAAGTATTACATTATTACGATAATACATTGCTGTTTTGTTTCTCTGTAGGGTGGACTTTGTGGACTCTTTGGGACGATTTCGAAGATGCATGAAGAAAGACCTCCCAGATTATAAGAAAATGGACCAAGACTTTAAAGGAAAAGGGTAAATATTCTACAAATATGAACACACCAATGGTGTTGGTGATGGTTTCTTAACACTGGATACTGGATTTTGGTGTCATACTGAGAACTGCAACTCTTTTGGATTTGCTTGTGCCATGTAGAAAAGCCTCGGCTGAGAAGACTTTACTCTCAGAAGACATGCGTCGAGAGCTACAGAGGCAGGAGTGGGAGAGGGAGGAAGAGGAAGCTATGAAGAAGCCTGTTGGACCAATCCACTATGAGGATATCAGGGGGCAAGGTCTTTATGCTTTGCTGCGCACATTTGGAATTGAGAGGTTTGGGTTGTCTGTTGTGTGCCGTAAAAAACTAAATAAATATTTTATTTGTTTGTTTGTTCATCTCAGAGGCTCGGGAGCTTGGTGTAGGCTACTATGCGTTTGCTCAGGATGAAGAGCAGCGTAGAAAGCAGAGAGATACTCTGGACATGCTCAGAGACCAGGTGAGCTGCTAATCACAGCTATAAAACACAGAAATGTTCAACTGCATGATACAACAGCCTTTCTATGATCGCATTTCTTCCACACACCACTCCAGACTTAAGACTGTTAGTTCTGTCATGAGAAACGATATAAGGTGATATATGTTTAGTGTAACACAACAACTGTTCCCAGCCTAGACAATGCTGCTACGCACTTGAATGTCTCCAGCCCAGTTCAGAACAAAGATGGATGTTTTGAAGTGTAAAGTAAGAATAAATATGTGTTCTGAGTTTGACATACCACAGAAAAGTGTGTTGTTAACCACCCTGCCGAATCTGAATGATTAAAAAAATCGCCAAATATATGAAATCAGCCTCTTTCCCTGCTCCCAAACGCTGTGGCAGTGCCCGCCGAGTTCACTGAAACCCCGCCCCTACCAAGTGTCATCTGTCAATCAAAGTCACCACCTCTACCAGAAACATGGACGCTACGTCTGAGAGCTTTCTGCTGCTAACTCAGCTGCCATGCCAATGGTGATTTTCAGACCCACTAAATCCTGAACACAGAAATCTTGAAACACAGTTTGTGAAGCCTAGCTTCACAATTCAAATCTAAATGGTTGAAATGCTTTTTACACCTTTTTTTAGAAATGCATTTTACATATTTAATGTGTTTAGAAGAAAATGTCTGAATTCACTTTACACAGTCTTTAATGACATCGCCTGCGACTCAGCTTGTCAAGTTGCCAGTGACTGGTTTTACAACATGAGGCACATCACGTGTTTCAGCAGCCCATCAGCTTGTAGCAAAGTCAGCTGGTGAAATCAGCAAACTGTCAGCTGATTGAAATGACAGAGTTTTGAATGGACGAAATGGGAGACTCGACCCTCTCTCCCCTTTTTATGTTTTTGCCGTTTCATCCATACTAGAAATGCAACTGTAGCAAGTAACTCACTATCACTATCCGCATTCATATTTTAAGATGCCACAAATTATATCCAGCAACAAAAAACCTGTCAGTTAGAACAGAAGTACAGAAAGTTGTTACTAAGGAGACGATGCACCGTCTTGTCAAGGCTGGCAGGTTTTACAGACTGGCACATTTTCAACTTAAGTTTCAACTCATCTTACTGTAAATCTTTGGTATATAAAATGAATTCCTAATGTGATGTCCCTCTCACTTTTTGCTTTTCTCTTCAGACAACAGATCAGCGCAATAAGAGGGAACGACTGAAGGGAAAGAGGCAGGCCATCCTGCAGGCCCGGCTGGCAAAGGTCAGGCAGAGAAAGATGAAGACAAACCTGAACGGCAGTGAGGAAGGACAGAAAGAGGAGGAGAATGAAGGTTAGAATCTGCCCCAGTTGAAATTATAAAATTGAGTTGTTTGTGTAAATTGTATATTACAGTTTAAAGGTGCAGTGTGTAAGATTTGGCCATCTGATTTAAACAAATAAGGGCAAAATATCACCAGAAAGCCCTCTCAGCAGAACAATACATGAACATCATTGACAGAAGGCCAAAACTGTTATTTCTTCACATTCTGGGGATAATTTTGTCAATTTTTGAATGACCTAAACTAAAATTCTGGCAGAATCTCACACATCGCCCCTTCAACAATCCCATGTGTGACTTTTGTGAACTGTTTGTCACAGGAGGAGAGGACGAAGGTGACTTAATCGGACCCCCACCTCCACCTGAGGACTGTCCAGAGGTCAGTATACTGAAGAAGGTGGAAGTGGAGATTCAGGAAAGGAAGGACACTAAACCAGGAATTCCTCATGTCAGAGAATGGGACAGAGGCAAAGGTAAATCTGATCTGCTAAGGCCCCTATTTGAAACGGTAATTCAGCTCCTTACATTATGAGTACAATGAAAGTATGTTGGAACCAAATAACCTCTTGCACCAGAAGGATGTTTACTCTCCTGACATTTAACCAAGACTGGTGTAAAAGTCTACTGGAGTAGAGTAAATAATTATATAAATGACAATGTATGTCATTTTTATTATAGTATAAATGTATATGTATGTATATGTATCTATTATATCCATCTCATTCAGATCACTCTACTGTTGGCTATAGTACTCATTAGGTGTGATGATTCAGAATAAGGAATAACATCTCTCAAAGAGATCGATGCCTGTTTTCGGTTCTGCTTTTCAAAGATCAGGCTTACTGTTCTGTCTTAGAAACGTGTACTTGGTTTGACATTGAACTCTGTTAACACCCCCTTTTTATTTAATCCCTCCAGAGTCTATGTTTAGTGAGTGGAAAACTCGGCGTCGGGATGAGCGAGATTCAGAGTTTGCGCCTCCCTCTGCATATTTTGGTAATGAGAAGAGACCAAGATCAGAGAAGACTGAGATGCAACAGAAGAAAAATTCCACAATGTCCTTCAAGTGGACAAAAGGCCCAGCAGGAATCTCTGAAGGCAAAGGAGAACCATATCCGGAGCCTAAAGCTATTCCTCCACCTCCTCAACCTCAACAAAATCCTCCACCTCCTCAACCTAAACAAAATCCTCCAACACCTTCACAGCCGTCACCCTCATCTCCTGTCTCTGCTCCTCCTGTCAACCCCCAAAATCCCCCTCCTCAATTTTATCCTCCATTTCCTCCTCCTCAGTTTGCATTCCCACCTCACCTGTCCCCTCACTTTCCCACACTGTACCCAAACCAGTACCCAAACCAGTACCCACCCCCCTACCCCCCCCATTATTCCCCCCAGTATCCACCTCAGCAGCCCCCACAGACCACAGACCACAGCCAGGCCCAGGAGCCCCCTCCTCCGGGTGCTTCTGAGAATCTGGATGACATGCTGTCCTTCTACAGGAACTCTACCTGATCCTTGAAATATCTGACATGTCTGCTGTGTAGTTGGTTCATATTGTGTGTAAATATTGCGACCACAGTGTGGTTCCTCTTAGAGATCCAAAAAACAGAGCCAGACATCTCAGCCCTGTAGTTTTCGAATTAAATAAATATCAGCAATTTGAGTGATTTGGACTTGTTTGTTTATTTTTATTGTGTAACTGTTCATTCTCTTTTAAAATATTTACTGTCATTTCAAATAATGTACATCAAAGTAAGTCCTCTACTTTATCAAGCGCCGAGTTGTAATATACCAACAACCACTAGATGGTACTGTATGCCTTTTTGTTAAAGCTTAATCTCTGAATACGCTGTGTGTATACTGCAGTGATTTATCTTAACTGTTATATATAGTGCTTGAATATAGAACGCAAACGATTTTCTTATGTTTAACAAATGTAAAAATGTATCTATAAATCCTCTCATGGCTTTCAGGGAAAAGCAGTAGGTGAAGGTGATATTTGGCTCAGAAATTCTGTGAAATTAAATGCAGAGAATTTCACTGAAATGTAAATTGTTAGTTGTCTGAACTGAACCTCTTCATTTGTTGTTCCCTTATGCCTGAATGGACACATCCTGGTTGTACGTCCTCTCTCTTTCTTCCAACACAGGCCCAGGATGAGGAGAGAGCCGTGCAAATAATACAGAACAAAGAGTCGTTGTGTATATTTAAGCTGGTGAGTCTCACACTAACAGTTTCAGTTTCTAAGTTCAGGGAAGAGAGGATTTTGAATGTAGTTTGAATAATTTGAAAGCTTTCTTACATGCTCACTGTTATCAGAGTGTGTCGTGGTCTTTTTTCTTATTAATGTTGTGGATAATTAATGCTAGAGAGGAACACATTCATCATACTTAAAGCTCATGTCTTCCTCAATGATATACTGTATTTCCATACTGCTAGTGAGGCCAGGTTAAAAGAGCACTGTGTAATCTGGGAGTGATTCATAATTGCAGATGATGAATTAATTTGTCTAAGTCTTGCACTGTCACCCAAGTAACCCCCCTGCATATCACAGAAATGAAGCACGCTAGAAAACTGTCACGATCATTTACTGCAATAAAGCAAATCCAGACTTGTAATCTTAAATGACAAAGAACAATATTTCTACCCATGGATTATGTTGATGTACATATGACACAGACAGCCAATTGTCTGACTCCGACCTCTGCCCCTGTCCTGGTCCACAGAAACCATGTGAGACCTGAGACGTTTAGGAAACAGCAGGGAACTATTCAGATGAGTTGATAGTTGGAATAACAAGAGCTGGAACTTCAACTTGACAGCAGATCAAACACCAGATCAACCCCATTACCCTCTTAATTAGATATTTGGCTCAGCTTCTGGCTCACTTGTTTCCCTTCTCAGGCAGGAGAATAGGTAGTTTGGCACTTTCTGTGTTTTGTGCATCTCGTTTATGAAGAGGTAGTTCTCTTCCTGGTGCGGTGTGTCATTGACCCCTCTGTGACCTTAAACACTGTTTTTTCCCCTCTTTGTTTCTGTGGCTTCAAGTAAGACCAGTCCAAGCAGATTGGGAAATACACACCCAGACAGCTTCAGCACTGTCCCCTGTTAGGTGTGTGTGTCTGGGAAATTGTATGTTTGTTGGCATTGTTGAGGAATATTAGCTGCTTGGGTAAATGTGCTACCATGGAGGTGAGATTATACAGTAATAATCATGCTGGGAATATATATTTTTTGGGGAATAATATATCCTTGCATGCATATATAATGCAGCACATGCCAAAATACTCTTAACAATTAAGTAAAGCCATTATTAATGAAGCCGCAGTCAACCCTGTACCCTAAAGAGCAGAAAGCAGTCCATCGATTGAGTGCGTGGTCTCAGCTCATTTGACTTGCTGACTCACCACTTTGATGTGTCTAATCACTTTTAAGGGACAGGAGGGTGTGTCCCACTGACAGATCCGCCCTCCTCTCAGGGACCAGCTGCACTGAGAAATGATTCCTGCATGTGGATGTGGCAGTTTAATCCAACTGTAGCTCAGCAAAATGGCAACCTGCTGTTCTCATAATGGAAAACAAATGACCTCCAGCATGTGGAAACCACTTGAGATTTAACATGGTGTGATTTCTCTAAGTGGTTTAGTTTTATTTATTTATTTATTTTTTGCAAAGTATGAGCTGTTTAACCAGCAGACCCTTATGCACTCTTCAGAAACATACTGTCACATCTACACAGTGTAGGTGTCATTTTACTGATGACATTTTTCACCGTGCAGCTATAAAGCCACTGTAGCACAGGAGCTAATGGAGCCTTTATGAGGAAGGTTATATGGGTTGAAGATAGTGTCTGACACTTGTTCCTCTCTAATAATGTCTTATGTCCTTTATGGCACTGCAGGACCCTGGTCCAGAGAGGATGGGGCTGTTTTGCCCCATTTTTTATTGCAGTCATACTGGGATAAAGGCAAACAAGAATCACCATATACAGGAGGCAGCAGTGGTTGTCCCTTCTACTAGCAAAATGAAACATCTGACATGGTAAGATCATCAGATCGAATTCAAAAGCTAGTCATGCAAGCAGCAGCAGTAAGATGGGGAGTATAGCAGAAACACTTTTTAGTGACTGATTTGAAATGCAGTCAATGATTGCAGACAAGCTGAAAAAAGATCAATTTGAAAGTACCAACCATGAAGTGTGAAACAAGTAGTAAAAAGTTGTTGTTTTTTTTAGACTTTAAAGTAAATGAGTTGAGCTGAGAGATTATTCTTTTGTTGACATACTATCATTGTCCTTCTCTGTGTGTATCTTAAAATCAGAGAATCAGAATCAGCTTTTCCAAAAGCTTTTCATGCTTTCCTCTCTACACTCCCTCAGCCATAAAAAAAATGATCTCATCTGCACCCAGCTGAACAACGTTTCACTCTCCCTGAGGGAAGAGATTACATAAATGTACTTTTAGCACTGTATCAGTGACCTAGTGAATTTAAAGAGGGAGCAAAGGGGGGTGACAGTCAAAAAAGGTCCCAAGTCAGAATGAGAAATGCTGTCGTAGCACGGTATGCATCTCGGACCACATTCGTTCCCCTTAAGAGTGAATTTAATAAGGATGCAGACCCCATCTTAAATGCTGGGAAATCTGTTTACAGATGCATTATTCATCTTCAAAATATAATATTACACTTTTGCATTTGTTTCAGGACTCATGCATATTTTAAAACAACTTAAGAGTGTGAGAAAACTGCCTTTAACACAGTATTAGTTCTTACTTTCCTGTAGAAGTTGGCTCAATAGGCTTGATTTTACAGATTGAGTCTTAATGACCTATTATCCTTAATGGAGCCAGTAGTATTTCCCTTATACCCTCCACTTGTTTTTATGTCAACGTCTGTAATTGAAGGAAGAATCCTTTACAAAAAAAAGCTATTTTTGTCACTGTTGTCGCAGTGTAAAATTGCACTGGTCTCACTGGTCTCTGATTGACCGGGATTGCCAATTTATGAGTTTGATTCTCACTCTCAGTTTGTGAGTTCAGTCCCCAGTTGGGTCATTGAGACTCAGCATCATAAAACTGCCCTGAGGATTAAAGACCTCTTATAGTTGAGCGTGTTGTCTGAGCTCGTACCACATCTGGGTCTTAGTGAAGTTACACCAGCAGTAAACTAGGTGGAGATTCCAGGGAAGACCTGCGTGGTGATACAATATAAGCAAAGCAAAGTGTGACTGAAGCCACTGACAAACTATTTAAATATGCTAGATATTTGATAGTGTAGAGAAAATAGTCAAGTACTGAGTATGTTTACATGTAAACTGTCTTTCCATTTTCTTACCCTGTTTTTTAAAATCTTATTCAGGACATTGTACAATGAAACATGGTTATTCATGTCCCTGTACACATAATTATAACTTTGTGCATGTCTGATCATCAGTTTGCAGATGTATCTTGACTCCTAAACATCTCAGCATCTTCTTTCTTTGCCAGCAGAACAGATGACGATACACTGGTTTGATTTGTGTCTATTCGAACTGATTGAAAGCACCAGAACAGCCACTAAAAGGACCTTGTGGTGAGATTGTTTTGTCAGTCAATCCTTTTGTTGTTGTTGTTGTTTTTACTAACAACTATGTAACTTGCCTCTTTACATGCCACGCATGCACTCAATAAGTTATATAAAGATTTGTTGAGTATAGAGTGTGTGGAAGTAATTAAACACATTTTAGAGTCTATCTCCATGCTAGCAGCTCTACAAGGCTGCACGTGAGGTATTGTGTGCTTAAGCAGAATGTTAAGATCAATATGCTAAAATGTTCAAAATGAGCAGACGCTGAGCAGGTATATGTTTACAATTTTCACCATCTTAGTACAGCATTTTTGCCAATTTGCCAATTATCACTATACACAAAGTGCAGCTGCGGCTGGTAATGTCATTAGATTTGCAGGTAAAGCAGCATAAAGCAAAGAACTGGACAAAATTGAGATTTTGTCCTGATAATTGCGCAGAGAATTAAAAAAAATATTATGATTCATCCTTTGGGAACCATGAATTTGTCTATAAAAGATTGTGCCAGTATATCAAATATATAGGAAAAGTCCAAAAAGTTGGGAATCGCCAAAGCAAGTAGTATTAATCCTCTGGGCAGCATGAATGTTTCAAATTTAATGGCAATCTGTATTTTAGTGGTTGATACACTTCAGTCTGGACCAAACTATATACAGTGTATATATATATATATATATATATATATATAGATGATATTTTGACTCAGATGACATGTAAAAAGTTTTTGAAATCACAATTCAGGCGAAACAAAGACACACTAAAACATCACAGACCAAACTGCTAAGACAAGTAGTAATGCAACTTGGAGATGAGTTTTCATTGGACTCATAAAACAATAGGGGGGCTTTTTGTGAGGTCCAGCAAGAGCCAAAAGAGACGAGTGGAAAATCCAACATTCATTAGAGCTTATTACATTTCATTTCTGATACGTAAGCAGGTTTATCCATCATTTTAAAACAAATTAATTTGACCTTCTGTACTGAACCACCTGAGGTGGACAGCGGGTTGGTTTCATTTGCTTTTAACATGACGTGATTCTCCTTTAGGGATGCAAGTTGTTCTTCTGTGTGCTTATCTCAGCTGCCGAGCACTGCAGGAGTTTAACTTGTCCTGACTGAAATGCCAAATTATATAAACTGAAAAGCAGGAAGGAAATGAAACTTTAACAGCAAATGTAAAGACTGACAGCCAGTATAATGTCTGTTTCATCCCTGTGTTTCTGATACTGTTTTGGTACTATTTCTACAGCTGCTATAGCTACTATTTCTAATTAAACAATAATGGGCTCACCTAATAAAGTCAGACTTTCAAGTCAGCGCAGTGTCCATCGGGCCGACAGTTAAAACAAATTATTGCCTCGACATCCCGCACTCCTCAATGAGAGCACTGTCTTACTTTGTCTATAGGCTTCTTTAATGGTCCATCAGTGAATAGTGTCTTCCACTGGCGTGTATCGCCACTTCCACACTGTGAGATTATGTGCTTCAGATGGAGGCCTGGGTCCCTCTGTCAGCATCACCCCACGGTGAGCTGTAATGAGTTGGTGTGTGTAATAAGAGCTAATGCTGCCACAGCTATTGAGCCCCTCTTGCCACCAGGCCATAATGCCACTCCTGCTGTGACGTGTCAAACAGCCACATGTAAGTAGTATGGTGCCAGTGAGCTGATGGCAGGCCTGCTGCAGTCACCACAGCAGCAGATGGATGAGAGAAAGAGGGACAGAAGGCCCTGTCGATTCTCTGATGAGCATTTGGCTGTGGTTCAATATGGGACAGTTGAATTTTTGTTGTAATGTAACACCTTTGCTATCTATTAACATCATATTGTTACCATTGGGGTTGGGTATCATTTAAATATATTCGATACAATGCTAAGACAAAGACAATTTTTGAACAGATACCAGACTGATACCTCTGTCTGTAAATTCTTTTGAGATATAGTGTTTTATGTTTTCTACAAAACCAATTTTTAGCCACAATAACAGCATGGCTACCAACTATTATGTGGTCTCAACAACAACTGGATGGATTACCACAAAATTCTTTAAAGATATCTATAGTTCCCACAAGATGAATCCTAATAACATTAGTGATCGCTTGACTTTTCTTCCGACTCCACCATTAAGTTGACATTCTAAGTAAATGGCTCCACAACTATTGGATGGATTTCCATGACATTTGGATATGAACATATTCATGTTCTCTGCAGGTTGAATTGTATTAACGTTCTCTCATTTTCTGCAATTATAATTAAATAGCTGCAGCATTAATATCTTTCCCATCAGCCTAGCACATATTAGCATGCTAACATGATAAACTAAGATGGTGAACATGGTAAACATTATATTGCTAAACCTCGGTATGTTAGCATTGTCACTGTAAATTATGCTAACATTTTGGTTTTTTTTAAAGGAAAAATATAAACATACAAAACGCGAAAGAAAAGAAAAAAAACAAACAGGTGTATGCACATATTACAAAAATAGATATATATTCCATACATACATATACATAAGCATATATACACATACAGAATGCTAACATGGTTTCAGTTCAAGTTGAGCCTCACAGAGCCAAAGCCGTGGCTGCAGACTCGTTCTGGTTTTATTTAACAAAAGTCATAAAAGTGCTCAAATGTTGAATTCTGTCTAAGAATAAGCAGCAGCAACACAGTGAATCTGACCTAAAATGAAGTTTAAAATTGTCAAAATCTCAATTTCAATCAGGAAATATCTGATATCAAATAATTTATAAACTAGATTATGAACCAATAACCAGCCCTAGTTAGCATGTACATACAGCACCTTAACTCAAGTCAATTTACTTCTATATGTTGGCGTGTTACACGGTGCACTGCATTAATTTTTAATCCTTTGGGCACCTGACCAGGCTTCAGTTTCTTCCCTTAATGAACAGATTATTTCATAATAAGAGAAGGCTTGGGCTGAATTAATTATCTAAGTTGCTGGCCACCTTGAAAAAAGCCGGCTAATGTGCTGAGACATGTTGAATATCTAAAGTGTATACATGTTATGTGGCTGAACTGAGAGCTGGTGGGGCAGTTTGTCTCCTGGGCAGTGTGTGTGTCGTCTGACAGGCCCCCCGTGCTAGATAAAGATATTAGCTGGGCACTGTTGACACTGCATGCACACTCGTAATGGCCTCATAAATTCTGCTCGTGTGAAAGGGAAAACGGGAGTGAACAAGAAAGTAAAGGGACTGTGGACTCATTGGCAGTCCACTCTCACTCTCGGCCTACTCTAAACCACCCAGCATGCTTTCTACCTGCAGTTAACAGATGCTGCAAATAGTCCTACAAGTATCAGATGTTCCTGTTTATGCTACACTTCAGGGCACAGGGGCTTATTTATATTATACTTAGTCAAGTATGTCCTTCTTAAAGCACTAAATCACACTTATAGGTTTACATTTCTTTGAATTGTTTTTCCAAATTTTTTCCCCGTTAAAGGGTATTTTGGGGTAGATCATACAGAAGATGTAGTCATTTATTTAGGTAACTCATGCCACCAAATTTTGTGGTATGTGTGACAGTTTAATGAAAAATGAAAATTAGAGATGAAGAGAGTCTGACTGTCAGCTCTTCTCTGAAAGCACACTGTCTTCATCCTTCTGTCATCTTTCAGCATGTACACCACAGTATTAGCCTTTCTCTTCTCACTCCAGCTCCTTCTGCTCTGCTGTGTGTGACCGCCTCGAGCCTCTCTGCAGACTGGTGTGCTGACAGTTTTGTTCTCCCCCTTGCAGAGAATAAGCTTCATAAATGTCACCTGTTCCTGTTGCAAACTTTACACATTATTCACTCAACAATGCCCCTCTTGTTGTGTATTGTCCAGCAGCCTTTTCAATGGACTTTCTCCTCTAGATCTTTCTCAGTTATCTGCAGATTGGACAGATCTTTGGAGATGCCGCTCTGTAATTATCTTCACTTTAGCTCTGGCTCAGTAAGCCTGCTTGTTTCGGTTGCATAGAGCCTCTTCCAGCTGGGATTTAAGAGATCTTCTGTTTGCCAACTCTTTTTTTTCTCCTCTCTCTGCCTCCCTTCAAGCTGACTCAAAACTACACTCCGTGTCTCCACCTGCGTGTAATGATGATGAGCCTCAGTATTGTGTTCAGAGGCAGTTTTGGTAACAGCTGTGAGTTAAAATATAGTCTGCCTCTTTCTTTTTGTATTTAGAAACATTTTATTGATATCCTGACTTTAGATCCTCAAATCAATTATCAAGGACAAAAAATAAAGAACACTTTTGATTACATGCATAAATCACATGTAGATATCATTCATATAAAATATGCAGTGATTTTGTCACTTTGTCAAGTATTTTACCTAGTATTTTATTAGTATATTTTTAGCTAATTTCTTGTGTTTGTGAATATCTGAAAGAAATAAAATGCAGTTTGCACAGATGTATTAAACACCATGTGTAAATGTTCCCTTACAGCATTCTACTATATATATTAATTACTGATCTACAGGTTTGATGTATCCCTCTCTTGTGGCCGAATAAGTAGTGTATTCACAACTTGTTCATTAAATTATCAAAAGTGAGACTCTAACATAAAGCTGATTTGGGACTCCTGTGATCTTTGTGTGATGGCGAAGCGACAGCTGAATAACAAACAAGAATTTAAAATGTGCTCATTGCTGCCAAGTCAGCAATTAAAAAGGTAATTTAGGTGGATTTGATGGCGATGTGTGACAGGCAGTGACTTTGCCTAAATGAGATGTTTTAAAGGGAGGAAGCAATGCTTCTTGGCGGCACCAATGTCACTCTTGCTTGCTCCAATATCACGTGGCCAGTATTGATTGTTAGATCCAGGGGCTGTTAAGGGGCTACTTGCATCTCAATGTGTCCTTCAGTGAAAGATTAATGTTGCCTTTAAAAAAACAGACTCTACCCGCCTGCATTTCTCTTCATTATTAATGAAACTTAAATGGCAGTTTGCCAAACCAAAGTAAACACCTGATTTTAAACACACTGCTACCCCAACACAATCACCAACATTTAAAAAAACGACCACAAAAAAGATACATACATATTACATATATTACATATATATACATACATATTTTAATCTTTAGAAGATTAGTTTGATATTTGGTTATTGTGGCGATTGTTCTTGCCACTTTAATTAAATCCACTTTGCAGCACCTCTAAAGTTCACAAATTAACACATACTTGGTTTGTTTAATTAGCACTTGAAGGGAAGTGCTATGTGCTGGACTATCTTCTTGGGTGGTAACAGTTGCCAGGAAAGGAGCGGAGACCCAGCCAAGAAATACTGCAGCCCCAAAAACTGTAGATAATCATTTTTACGCTTCGGTTTTTGTACTGATTCAACAAACAATATATAACTTGTTAATTAAAGCCGCAAGCGGCGATGGCGGGCCCTCGCTCACCCATGCCACCGCGGGGCCTGAGGCATGGCGGGGCTGTGGCGTGAAGCAGAAAGTGAGAAAAAACCTGGAAGGAGGCCAAAAATGCAGTTTCGTTCATCCAGTAGGGGGCAGTCACAGGTAGTTACACATATGGTCTGGTGTGGTCTGGTGTGTTCAGGGCGGTCATGTGAAGTTTGGAGTGAATTGGACAAAGCATGAAGGAGTTATGAGAGGTTGATGGTTCATCCACCAGGGGGCAGTAATGGGATGCATGCAGGTGTGTTCAGGGTCAGTCCCTCATCACACATGTGAAGTTTCGTGGAAATCGGACAATGTTGATGCAAAAAATGGCACTTCCTGTTTCCACTAGGGGGCGACATGAGCGACACCCCTATCAGATGGAAGAGGTCTCCACCCTGGACCTGTGTATCAATTTTCATGATGATACGTGTTCAATAAAGCCATCAGAAAGCCAAACGTATTTTCATGGCGAGGAATTGATGGTAGCCACGCCCCCACAGGGACGCCATTACTCGTAGCTTCACAGTGTTCATAATGTAGCTTCACCAACTGGTTCTGCATGTTTTAGAAGTGGAATGAAGTTGATGGGGTCAACTATGTATTTTTCATGAATTTAAGTTCACTTCCTGTTACCACCGGGGGGCGCTATGAGTTACGTGGGAAGTTAATATATCGGGACGTTCAGGGCGGAGCCATTATCATGTCCAGCAAGTTTGAAGCTGATTGGATGAAGTATGTGGGCGTGAGAGCCACTCGTATGTACATGGCGAGCACGCCAAAGTTAGTTGAGCCCTGGCAGACACGCCCTTTGACCTACGGATGCGCAGAGCACAACTTAAGCTCAGCTAGGTCTGGAGATTTTGCGTACCTAATTTGAACTTGATCGGGCGAACGCTGTGGGAGGAGTTAATTTTAGGCGGGAAAAATCAAAACCAAAATGGCCGACTTCCTGTTGGGTTGAGATCATGAGGTCAAGAGGCTTTTTTGCATATGTGGGTATAATACATATGTGTACCGAATTTTGTGAGCATAGGACAAAGTTAGCAAAATTCCCTATGGGCATTTTTGGACTTTGTAGGGGGCGCTATTCCGCCATTCTGCGTCGACCATGTGCGACCACCCAAAAATATCGAATTTCGGATGAGGCCGGACGTCCGTGCAAAAGTATAAGCATTTTCGCATTTGGGAAAGGGGCGAAATTGGGGCACGAAATGTCGGAAGAATAATAATAATAATAAACATTACAATTTCAATAGGGCTTTCGCCAGGCGACTTGCAGTCGCCGCTCGGGCCCTAATTAAAGCCGCAAGCGGCGATGGCGGGCCCTCGCTCACCCATGCCACCGCGGGGCCTGAGGCATGGCGGGGCTGTGGCGTGAAGCAGAAAGTGAGAAAAAACCTGGAAGGAGGCCAAAAATGCAATGTTTCGTTCATCCAGTAGGGGGCAGTCACAGGTAGTTACACATATGGTCTGGTGTGTTCAGGGCGGCCATTCATCAGTCATGTGAAGTTTGGAGTGAATTGGACAAAGCATGAAGGAGTTATGAGAGGTTGATGGTTCATCCACCAGGGGGCAGTAGAGTGTAACAAAACACAAGCGGTTGCGTTCAGGGTGGGACAGTGATTACACATGTGAAGTTTTGTGGAAATCGCACAGTGATGATGTAAAATATGGCACTTCCTGTTTCCGCTAGGGGGCGACACGAGTGAGATCGCCTATGAGCGAATGGAGACGTTGAGGTCTCCACCCTGGACCTGTGTACCAATTTTCATGATGATACGAGTTCAATAAAGCCATCAAAAAGCCAAACGTATTTTCATGGCGAGGAATTGATGGTCGCCGCGTCGCCACACGGACGCCATTACTCGTAGCTTCACATTGTTCATAATGTAGCTTCACCAACTGGTTCTGAATGAAGTTGATGGGGTCAACTATGTATTTTTCATGAATTTAAGTTCACTTCCTGTTACCACCGGGGGGGCGCTATGAGTTACGTGGGAAGTTAATATATTGGGACGTTCAAGGCGGAGCCATCATCATGTCCAGCAAGTTTGAAGCTGATTGGAGAAGTATGTGGGCGTGAGAGCCACTCGTATGTACATGGCGAGCACGCCAAAGTTAATTGAGCCTTGGCAGACACGCCCTTTGAACTACGGATGCGCAGAGCACAACTTAAGCTCAGCTAGGTCTGGAGATGTTACGTACCTACTTTGAACTTGATCGGGCGAACGCTGTGGGAGGAGTTAATTTTAGGCGGGAAAAATCAAAACCAAAATGGCCGACTTCCTGTTGGGTTGAGGTCATGAGGTCAAGAGGCTTTTTTGCATATGTGGGTATAATACATATGTGTACCGAATTTTGTGAGCATAGGACAAAGTTAGCAAAATTCCCTATGGGCATTATTGGACTTTGTAGGGGGCGCTATTCCACCATTCTACGTCGACCATGTGCGACCACCCAAAAATTTCGAATTTCGGATGAGGCCGGACGTCCGTGCAAAAGTATAAGCATTTTCACATTTGGGAAAGGGGCGAAATTGGGGCACGAAATGTCGGAAGAATAATAATAATAATAATAATAAACATTACAATTTCAATATAGCATTTTTCCCCGGGGGTCTTCCATACCACATGATTACTTGATTACTTGATTACTTTGGGGTCACTTGCACTTTGGGGTGACTTGCACGTTGGGGCATGAACGAATTTCAATAGGGCTTTCGCCAGGCGACTTGCAATCGCCGCTCGGGCCCTAATAAACATTACAATTTCAATAGGGCTTTCGCCAGGCGACTTGCAGTCGCCGCTCGGGCCCTAATAATAATAATAATAATAATAATAATAATAATAATAATAAACATTACAATTTCAATAGGGCTTTTTGCCAGGCGACTTGCAGTCGCCGCTCGGGCCCTAATAATAATAATAATAATTAAAGCTGCAAGCAGCGATGACCGGGCCCAAGCTCCCTCGCCACGCCACTAATGAGCGAGACTTGCCGCGACGCATCTTCCAGGGCAAATGGAAACAAACAGCGCCAATATCGCAAATTTGATTCAAAATGGCCGACTTCCTGTTGGAGTGAGGGTATGGGTCCAAGAGACATTTTTGTGCGTCTTTAGATGATACATATATATACCAAATGTTGTTAATCTATGTCAATCTGGAGGGAGGGGCTCAATTTTCTTAATCTTCTACAGGATGCAGTACCCCCATTTGGCCAGCAGTTCCTGTTAAATGGTGAAACGGCAAAATTCCTCACATTACCAAGAAGCAACCAAACCAGTAATCAAAAAGATTTTGACAACTTTTCATCTCCAATGTCTGAAGATGTTTCTGAGTGAATTTGAAGTTGGTCAGATTAAATCTCTAGGAGGAGGAGTTCAAATACGATGCGTGGAAAACGCCAAAATCGCACATATTTTTCAAAAGGCCGACTTCCTGTTGGAGTGAGGATATGGGTCCAAGAGACTTTTTTGTGTGTCTTTACATAATACATATGTGTACCAAATTTCGTTTATCTATGTCAATCTGAGTTGAGGGCCTCAATTTTTCTTGATTTTCTAGGGTTCGCTTTTGTATCCAGTAGGTGGCGCTATGGAGCTAACACAGTATTGATGCATAGACGTGTTCAGGGCGGTACCCTCTACATGCGTGATTAATTTGGTGTAGATCGGACGATGTCTGTAGGAGTTATAAGGACTTCCTGCTTTTTGGCGAAGGATCGAATGGCGAAGGAAATTGTCGGCGTTGCCAAGCCCAAACCGAATCCCTAATCAGAAAGTTTTTGATAACTTTTCATCTGCAATGTCTCAAGATGTTTCTGAGTGAATTTGAAGTCGGTCGGATAAAATCCCTAGGACAAGTTCGTTAAAATACGAGGCGTGGAAAACGCCAAAATCGCACATATTTTTCAAAATTGCCGACTTCCTGTTGGAGTGACGTCATGGGCCCCCTAGACTTTTTTGTGCGTCTGGACACGATACATATAGATACCAAATTTCGTTCATGTACGTCAATCTGTCACATTTTTATATTCGTTAGGGGGCGCTATTGAGCCATTTTGCGACGGACATTTTGGTGAACCATAAAATATCCAATTTTTCGCCGGGTCTGATGTGCATGCAAATTTTCGTGAGTTTTGGGGCACGTTTAGGCTGTCAAAAAGGCGTTTGTTTTTTATAATAATAATAATAATCTCTACGATTACAATAGGGCCTTCGCACTGTAGTGCTTGGGCCCTAATAAACATTACAATTTCAATAGGGCTTTCGCCAGGCGACTTGCAGTCGCCGCTCGGGCCCTAATAAACATTACAATTTCAATAGGGCTTTCGCCAGGCGACTTGCAGTCGCCGCTCGGGCCCTAATAATAATAATAAACATTACAATTTCAATAGGGCTTTCGCCAGGCGACTTGCAGTCGCCGCTCGGGCCCTAATTAGTGAGCTTTAGTGCTGAAAGGTACATTTTAACCAGTCTTTATGCTAAGCTAAGACTGCTGGCTCCAGTTCCAGCTTCATAGTGTTCTCATATAACTCTTGGCAAGAAAGCAAGTCTATTTAACCAAAATGGCGTAACTATTTCTTTGAAAGAAGAGAAAACCTTCTCATAGCCACTGCTGATTTAGTCCATATCAGCCCGTTTTCTATGGTGCATTAAATAGTAAGTTTAAGTAATGAAGTAATGAAAAGTGTGATAAAGTCATTTAATGAATGTTCTACAGCATAATTCTTGCTATAGATAGAAAACATGATCTGTGCATAAAGAATCTGAAGACATGACCCTGAAAATAGAGGTAACACTTGCTGCGTTACAGTAATATAAAGTGTTGATGTTCAGCTCAATCTCAGTGTTTGCTGAATAAATCTTAGAAGTCTTTACGCAGATGTCGTTTGCATTCTTGTTATAAATTGATGTACATCACCTGAGCTGTTAAACATGTCTTGTCCGTCGCATATAAACACACACACACACACACACACACACACACACACACACACACACACACACACACACACACACACACACACACACACACACGCACACACACACACACACACACACACACGCACACACACACACACACACACACTCTCTCTCACACACTCTCTCTCACACTGACATGTCATTGAAGACACACATAACACTTATGACAGGGGGTCAGTTCAGGTTAATCCAGTGTGGTTTTACAGGGACGTGTGATCGGTGCTCCCATAAATATGGTCATTAGACTTAATGCTCCCCATGACAAGAGGCAGATGGACATATTGTTCAGTTTCAATTAATACCAGTCACTTAAATCAGCAGTGATTAATCTGCTAAAAGTCGAAGCCAATGAATAAATTTGACTTTTCAATTGCATTGTGCTGCAGACTTATTTCAGCATAAATGGAAACAAACTAGTGGACATGTAAAAGCTTTCCCCATGTTAAAGAGAATATGAAGCACTTCAGATTAACAGTAATAAAGACATTATTGTCTCATATGTAGTTAAAATATTTCTTTACTGCACATATGGCTTTATTCCAATTGTCCTGTGTGAAAACTGGATGTTATTATTAACTCATATGAAGGCAAATGGCTCTCATACTCAAATTTGTCCAAAGACTGAAACACATTACGACAACTGACATATAGTATATGCCATGAAAATAGATGGCTGATAGTGAGCATTTTTCTGTGTGTCATGTCATCGATCGTATTTTTACAACTTTCCTATGTAAAAAACAAAAAACAAAAAACAAATCCCATTGTACACTTGTCAGAAAGTTCTCACAGGAGAACAAAAACAACCCTCCGGCTGTGTTTTCTTCCCCGTCACGATGTGAAGGGAAACTAAATTTAGATAGCCATGACACAAGCGTTTGTTCCTGCGTCCTATTGGTTCAATAACTTCACAGTTTACAGGATTCAGTGTAGCCAACTTCAACAATACTTTCCAAGAATACACGTGTGTGTGTGTGTGTGTGTGTGTGTGTGTGTGTGTGTGTGTGTGTGTGTGCGTGTGCATGTGTGTGCGTGTGTGTGTGTGCGTGCGTGCGTGTGTGTGTGAGTTGATGTCCATAACCAAGATATGTATATTATATTGTAAGTTTGCTTATGCATTCTATGAAAGTCCATTTGAAATCATTTTCATTATTCAATGACAAGAGAAATTAAAATAAATACACAGTGAATTCTTATAGAATTCATGGATCCTACTGTAGTTCTTAAGTAATAATCCATTTAAAAATGAATGATTGAATGCAAACAAAGAGTGAGCCAACTAAAGACACGTACAATAAAGTTAGTGACCCATTTTGTAAACCTAACCGAGATGATTTCAAAAATTGGGATAATGAGGCCAAGGTTGAAATAACTGGAATTCTCCTTTAAGTTTGGCGACCACACCCTCCCTCTAGTTTTGCCGAAAAACTTGAAAACAGTCACAGGAAGGAGTATATCAAGATGGAGTTCCTTTTTTAAGAAACAGTCTTATTGTTTTCACCTCAGAGCAGGAGAGAGGAGGAGACACACTCTTCCCTCGCCTGACGCAAACAGGAGACACACAGACAGAGATGGACCTCGGGGATCTGACTGCACATGGATCACACAGTTTTCTAATCTGTCTCACAAAAACACACCAGCACTGTTCAATACATAAACTATATATACACGATATATCATGATACATTATGTCTGACCTGGATCTATAGCCAGGAAAAAGATCTAAATAGATAAAATTATTTATTGATTATGTAGGTGTTGAACTGAACTGCACACACACACACACACACAGACACACACACATGTTTCGATTTGAAGAGGGGCACAATCGTTGTACTGTACTGTAGGACATAGAAAGAAGCATTAGCCAACACACACTCCCATTCCAAAGCAACACAGCTGTGATAGTTAAAGGATTTGGCTGGCGATTTCCATATTTCCCTTGCTGTCAACAAATCTCATGTGCTGAGCCAAACCAACAGTGAGCTCATCCTAATTACAAGTATTGTGTGTGTGTCCATAGGCGAATATAGCTTGGTCCTCTGTGGGCGTTAGACCTCTGTTATTGTCCAAAAACTATTAAAAACACATCAATGTGCCACTTATTTTCAGTCTCTGGAAACACGTTCTGTGTAAGGCCACTGCGCATGCTTTGCCAGCTTCTCCTGCTCCATATCACAACCTCTTTAATTTATACTACTTTCTCAAAGATCTTCTGTACAAACACAAGAGGTTGTGTAATGTAGCACAAGCTGCTGAAGCTCTGTAAAAGGAAACTGTCCTGTTAATTTAAGCATTCATTAGAGCACCGAATGTGTAGTAATCTGCTACTGAAAATAGTCCCCAATGATTGCACAAATTACTCTTGTTCAAGTAACGTCTGCAAAACACAGTTGTGTCCAGCTGTTTTAGGAAGTGAATTGGTTTGGGGCTAAAAGGCACATTCTGAGCGGGGACCTCAAAAAATACTGAGGAGCAGCCCAACTAATTGTTTGTTGTGGTCTTTACATGGGATTTGGTGACAATAACAGCCTCATCCTTTATCCATTTTCTTTGTGTGTTTATGTGTGTGGGGACTCCTCCTCATCCCAAAACATGCTTTCATATGGGCCATGTTTGTTAGGGGATCTGTCATTACTCTCTTATGCTGCAGACCACAGAGCCCACCTTCCTCCCCTTTATTGACTCAATATGAAAACAATTATAGCACCAACAGAAAGGGGGCCAAAGGGTCAAGTCACATAATGTTTTTCAATGAGCCGAACATTCACTGTTAGTGATAACTGTTCATAGGCTTAGTGAGAGCAGCTTTACATGACTGTTTCGACTCAACAGTAAGATTTTTTTCTGTGTTGGGTTGTATGGGAAAGGATGAAATGCTGTGACCTGCTTATTAATATGCTAAATTATGAGGGAGCCATCACAGATTATGTGTTTGCAATTGTATGACAGTGGCTATGGGCTAATGTGCGTAAAATCTCCTTGTGTAGCTGTGAATTGAACTTTGATCCTAAAGCGTGATGCACACGAGCATAAAATGAGAGAGGGCTCGTCAGTGTGTTGCACAGCCTCATCATCACAGATAGCCTCTGTGTGGTGTTTGGGAAAGCTGCAGCTCTGTGGAAATACTCAGTATGCTTCAGTGTGCTGTTTGGCTGGGATTAGCCTTTCTGGGAGTAATTTGTAATGCACGTAACAAAGGGATTACATCTCATCACGCTCATGTTTTATAGTCTGAAAATGGATATTCTTAGGCATGACATCCACAGCCAGGATTCCCTTTTTTGCTTCCTGCTGCTTTGTTTATCCCCGACAGAGCCACTCTCCACCTTTAAGCTCCTGTGTGTTCTAGTGAATCAACTGTGGTCATCCTACTTGGCACAGATTTTTTTTCTAAGTTTTTTTTCTAAGCAACAAATCTTCACCAGCTGACCACAATTCAAGAGTAAAAATAAACTCACTGCCTGCCAGTGAGTCACAGTCAATTCACTGAGGGGTTAAATGTGAGCATGATGTCCATAAGCTGCTGAGGATGTGAAGTTGGGTTGTGCAGGAAACTGGGAGAGCAGTTTCCTGTTATGTAGAAAAGAACCTGCGGTACAGTAATCAGACAGTCAGATGGGGGTGCAGGGAAACATGGCTGGTTTATCATTGTAGGAGAGCGGATTTAAAGTCAGAAATACCCTTTTTTAATGAGACATGATGAGTAACACTGAGTAAAACTTTTTAATCGTATTGTCCAGACACGACTGGGATTGTTTTCACCTTTCAGTATGCTGTGTCACAACTTGATTAAAGTACCAAATTAACCAAATTACAAGAACATTGTAGTGGAGGCAAAACTGTGGGACTCATGAAGCATACGTTGTTTTTTAAGATGAAAACAAAAGGAAACAATTGACTAATAGGTTTTCTAATGGTTAATGTATAATTACCTAATTCTTTAATATATCAGTTTTAAGCCATTAAAAGGAACAGCTTTTGGGTTACCAATTATTTTTGGTAATAATTCAGCAAAAAATGTCAAATTCTCACATGTTTCTCACTTTATAATAAGCCATTAGCTATAAATGTTCATGAGTCATTCATATTTTTTAATCCATCAAGTGTGCAGTTATCAATATTTAAAAAATGTTAAATTTAACTTTGAATTATTAAATTATTTTTCTTTTTTTAAAGACAGTCTGGCAACCCTCTATGTTTAAATGTTAATCTATCTATAAACAAATCTATAAACAAATTGTTCATTATTTATTATTAACTAATAACTTATTACTAATAATTTATTATTTTGTTATGTTTGTTGTGTTCGTTGATGCAGTGTAGTGAAAACTGCTGCTTTTTAAAAATGTTTTATTGTAAATCTGATCTATAACTTCTGAAGTGTGTCTGTAAAAAAGCTGCGACTCACTTTTCACCACAAAATATTCCCTGTGTAGCATTTTACCAAGTATTGTAACAACTGATATTAAATGATAACGAGCCTTTAAATTCAGTTGTTGTCTGATGTTAACATCTGCAACACTTGACTGGACCTGCTGCTGCTGTAAGAGGGATCCTACAGCCTGTGCTGAGATGGGGAGCGGAGCCTCTCTCCATTTGGTTTCCAGTCGCGTCCTGCGCGCTTTAGGACGCACAAACTGATCAGCTGAGCAGCATTTCACTCTCAGAGGAAGACAGACTGAGCTGTGTTCACCCACACTTACTCTCTGTCTTAACAGTTCAACATAGTTTGATCCTGTTTCTCACATGGTATTTTAAAATTTCGTGCGTCAAAGCTGCTTTTGTGGACGAGATGTTGGAGATGGTCGCGTCGCCAAAATGAACACAGGTGAGATCGTTTATTTTAAAGGAGAGGGGTTTGAACAGTTGGTCTTACTCGCCTTTTTCACTGTGTGTTCGATGCTGATATATTTTGAACAAGTGAGTATTAGTAGTTTTAGTTTTCGTTTTTGATCAATTATTTCTGCTCCTACATTCCTGTAAATAAATGGTGAATCAAGCGGCGGCAGCAGCAGGATGGGAAGAAACGCATTGTTTCTTGATGTCAAAGTGTGATAAATTATTCACATCGATCTCCTACTGATATGATAAAGAGATTCCACTGTCATTTAGCACCAGTTGAGCACATTTGGGTGTGCAAATCATTTTAATCCATCCACAAATTTATTTAAGCCATCCACAAATCTAAATTGCCAGTTTCATACCAACATGTGTTTATGTATTCTAATTTGGAGCTTCAATGGTCATAATGTATATAAAGACGCTGATTGCATTGTTAGCTTCAAGAAAATAAGTTGTTGAAGAGATCATGCTAAGCCACTTCATTTCAGCTCCTTCTCTGAAAGTGATAATTTGTTGAGATTTAGTATTAAATCTACAAGTAGCTTTTTACATGATTTGCTTTCTGTCATTGTCTTTGTTGCATTCATTATTACTTTAAAAGAAGTAAAGGTGGCTAACCCTGAGAGGGGTTTCTCACACTTCAATCACAGGAAGTGAGTCAGGGAAATCCCTCAGATTTTTTATATTCTTTCCCAAAGAGTGTAAAAGCATACAATACTCATTTAAAGTCTTTTATTATACTTTTCTAGTTTCAAATTTTCATGTTTTTAACAGCTACTGTTTTCATGAAAATCATGTGGAAAGCTTTTAGCTGGTTTGCGTAGAAGATTACCTTAATGGGATTTTAGACATATTGTTCATATTTTGTTAAGAAAATGGTCAAACTGCAACCACAAGGCAAACATCAGTTTGCATCTAATGTAACGATTACACACACAGTTACATTTGGTGCAGTTTTAGGTCACAGGAACACAATACAAATGACCTGAAAGCTATTTTAAAGCACATAATCTTACAGTTTCCTTTTCCTGTTGTTCTTTCAGACTGCACCAAGCCTTCTGTTGCTCCAAAGCCAAGGTTTGTTTGTCACGCCAGCCTGAAGCTGTCCTCCCCTCTCATGTCTGCAGCCAGGGGTCCCAAACCTTCCATAGCCCCAAAACCAAAAGTCACACTGGAGCTCAATGGGAGGGACCTCTTCTCAGGCAGCCAGGGAGGATGCATCAATGGCAGCTCGCTAATGATAGATGAGCCTGACGAAGAGGCAGAAAATGGTCTAAACAAAGTGACCGCAGACAGATTGTCAGCACTGAAACAATTTAACACCTGCATCCTCGAGTCACCACGGCAAGATTTACAGAATGTGTCACAGAAGGGACTGGAGGTGACAGAGGAGGAAAAGGAAGAAGACAAGAGTCTGAAGATGGAAGAAGACAAGAGTCTGAAGATGGATGAGGACTGGAGACTGACTGACAGCGCCTTGACAGAGGAGGTGGACTCACTGGAAACTCTGTGGGTCAGTGATGCTGGACTCACCGCCAACTCCGAGGACGCAGTGGAGATGATTGACACAGATGTGACGGAGGACATGGATGCTGAAGGTTGTGATGCAGGCGAGGCATTGGCTGACACAGATGGCCTTTCAATGGGAGACATTTCGGTCAATAGTCTTGATCAGGAGGCAGGTTCTTATTCTGCTGAAAAAGTGCCTGAGCTGGAGGATGGAAACACAAAGGAGAGGAAGGAAAGGCCCCAAACCAAGGAGGAGGAAACAGGTGACTGGACAGCAGATGATTTAACCGAGTCTCTCACAGACGAACCTGCTCTATTCACCAGTGAAAACATGCAGGACGCTGATACCCAGGAAAGTTTTCTCACAAGGGGAGAAGAGAAAGAAGAGGAAGCTGCTCCAGACTGCAACATCACTTGTAACATCCTGAAGCTGAGGTGTGGCCATAAAATTAAGGAAAAGGGTACCAATGAACAGAATGTCAGACTTTATGATTTTGTCCCTGAAGACCAGAAAAAGCTCTGTAACACAACTAAGAGACATGTTGCCTTAAACGATGATCAAACCCAAGAGCCTTATTACGTCTCTTCAGAGGATGTTATGATCCCAAAAATTAACAAAACTCATGGACGACCAGAGAGTCCGCTTAAACCACACAGGCTTTTGCCTGTAAACAACGGTGGATCATCAACTGGGAAATATCAAATTAGCAGTAAAGACTTCAAGAGTTGTGAAATAGAAAAAAATGGGCAAAAACAGTATGTATCTTCTGAAGATTATGTGGAGATTGGTCATAGTGACAAGAACAAGGTAAGAGCAAATCAAGAAAGGGTGTTTGTGAGAACTGAAGAGCACAAAGCTCAGACTGTGAAGGCTTTGTTGAATAATTTGGATTACCAGCCGAGGTTCAGGCTGGTATCCATCTCAGTGCCAACAGACACTGACACTTCGCTGACCTCCTCTCTCTCAGATAGCCAGTTGATTTCTCCAAATGACTCTGATGTCTTCAGAGACGAGGACGATCTGGAGGGTCACATAGTACCGTTTGTGGATGACACCACTGATACAGAGCAGGACATCAGTGATGAGCATGTTTATGAGGATCCAAGGTATCCTTCGGGGGGTGAAAATATTTTTCCTTTTGACAAGAAGACAGCAGGGATGCGCTCTGGCTCACTGTCACAGCGCATTAATAATGGTCTCAATGAGATAGGAGGGGTGCAGTTTGTTCAGAGACCCTGCATGAGTGGATTCAGCCACACTGGACCTGCAATGAGCAGCAGCCCCCTGTTAAGCACAATAAGGCACAAGAGCTACTCCAAACCCCACTATTTGTCCTTGTACCCCCGCTCCCTCTCCATGGAGGGGCAGGACATGCCTCTGTCTGTCTACAAAGACAGTGAAGGATCTCCAAGGCAGAGAGGTGCCATTTGTTCATCTGGAAGCTTCTCCAGGTGCTCGCCTCTATCATCCAGCGGCCTCTCCACACCGACATCTGTGGTGGATATCCCTCCTCCGTTTGAGCTGGCCTACATCACCAAAAAACCCATCACAAAGAGCTCCCCCTCACTTCTCATTGAAGGAGACTCACCGGAGAAAAACAGGAAGAAGAAATCCTCCATTAAGCGCTTCCTGATGCTCAAGTTTAGGCGGAAAACAGAGAGCAAGTCTGTGGTGGATGTCAGTCCATCCTCCTTGAAGTCCTCACCAGAGTCCAGCCACCACATACCTAGCAGACTGCTGGATTTAGATAGTCGTAGCATAAGTAGTTCTCCACAGCTCAACTCACGTTCTGCCAGTAAAGGTTCAACCGAGCAAGCCTCATCCTTCTTGTTCTACAAAGAAAGCAAAACGAAAGGGAACTCTGTGGCCTTTCTTAACCGCAGTGTCGTCCGGGTTGAGTCCTTTGAGGACCGCTCCCGTGTGCCTTTCATACCTCTTCCCCTCACCAAGCCCCGCTCCATCTCTTTCCCCAACACAGATACCTCAGACTACGAGAATGTTCCTGCTATCAGCTCGGACTATGAAAACCTTCAGGTCCCACAGCGCAGGCCAGTTCGGCAAGGGCCATTCACTGCTTTCTTTGATCGTCCTACTCGGGTGCTGTCGTCCGCCAATGAGACAGATGGTTATGTGGACATGAGCAGCCTCCCTGGGTTTGAGAGGAAAACTCAGTCATCTGAACAGGAAGCAGAAAGGTAACATGTCTTTGTGTAAGTGTGTGTTCATATAGATAGATGCAGCTGGACATAATATTAGCAATCCTTACACTGAGCACTAGTCTTTTTTTATTACTGTTCGGTCACTGTGTGGGTTTAACAATGCCCCTGGGGCAGAGGATTTATATATACAATGTTGAGTCCCCTGATGGTATTATCACAGCAGACATAGATGTGGTGGTCATTGTTAAGGAGGAAAGTGCAGGAGCTTCCCTCTTGCATTGCAGTGAGATATGCTTAACCCCAGCTGTGCGATGT